>NW_028320344.1:0-300000 GCF_062004578.1 Staurois parvus | reverse complement strand
GCCCCTCCATGCCGGGGTATATGTAGTGGGAGGTTGTATAAAGATATGTGGGAGGAGCCAGAAGTGAGAGATCCGCCCAGAGACATCACAAGGGGGGGGTGATCTGATTGGTGATTGGTGCAATACTCAGCCAATAGGAGGAAGGGCAGGAAACCGGAGTGATTTGTGGAGAAAGCTGCAGGTTCCGGGGCCGTCATCTTCATCCTAAACCTCACTTCACTCCCTAGTGTGTCACTGACCAGGAACAAGCATGCAGGAGGTCCGAGTGTTCCGCCTTCACTGGCTGCATGCTTGTTCTGGGTCAGTGACACCCTAAGTAGTGTAGCCAGGATGGAGATGATAGCCTTGGAGCCAGAACCTTCCCCGTGTATCTGTAGCCACAATGTGTGTTTTCAGTTTTGGATGGAGTGTGGAAGGATTAGACCCCCTGTCGGGGGTTACAGACATATTACTGGATGTGAGGACAGCTGGTAATCGTCTACATATATCAGATGACGGGAAAACTGCATCCTGGTCATCACATCAGAATCGGCCAGAAACACCAGAGAGGTTCCAGTGTCCTCAGGTGATGAGCAGTCAGAGCTTCT
Source organism: Staurois parvus (assembly GCF_062004578.1). NCBI lineage: Eukaryota > Metazoa > Chordata > Amphibia > Anura > Ranidae > Staurois > Staurois parvus. The sequence goes on along the minus strand of NW_028320344.1, from coordinate 299,413 downwards.
CCTCCGGGAGACATTACTGGGACGTGGATGTCGGGGAGTCCCGGTCCTGGATAGTCGGGATGTGTTACCCCAATATAGACAGGAGAGGAGATCACTCAGGGATTGGATGTAATAAGATGTCCTGGGGGTTGGAGAGGTTGGGGTTTTTGGGGTGGTTGGTGGGTAATCAGTGCTCAGTGACACATGACAGGAAGAAGACCCCATTCCCCGGCGGTGTCTCCAGTACCAGAGTCAGGATAGATCTGGATTATGAGGCCGGGCGGATCTCCTTCTATGATCTGTGTGACCCGATCCGACACCTCCACACCTTCACCACCACCTTCACTCAGCCCCTCCATGCCGGGGTATGGGTAGGGGGAGGTTGTATAAAGATATGTGGGAGGAGCCAGAAGTGAGAGATCCGCCCAGAAACATCACAAGGGGGATGATCTGATTGGTGATTGGTGCCAATAGGAAGAAGGTCAGGAAACAGGAGTGATTTGTTGACCAGTCCTCACCTCTAGCTGCACCCCGGTTTACGGCTGTAGCCTGTTCCCAACGAAACATCCCCCACTATTCATGTGATCCTTATCAGCTTCTAATTGGGGTGGAGTTGAATGTTCATTTGAGCATCTCCCTATAAATTTAATCAGCTCATGGGGGGAGATCTCTGATGGGGGGCACAGTCTCTGATGGGGGGAGATCACTGATGGGGGGCACAGTCTCTGATGGGGGGAGATCACTGATGGGGGGCACAGTCTCTGATGGGGGGAGATCCCTGATGGGGGGCACAGTCTCTGATAGGGGGAGATCACTGATGGGGGGCACAGTCTCTGATGGGGGGAGATCACTGATGGGGGGCACAGTCTCTGATGGGGGTGCTGCTTCTGATTGAGTGCTGCGTTGAAGGAGTGCGATGCAGTTAAACACAGCAGTTGAACTAAAGCAGGAGAACTTAAGCAGCAGGAAGACACAACAACAGCAAGAAACTCTACTGCACGCTGGACAGACTGCAAGCAATCACCCCGGGAAACATCTCTTACATACAGTCATGGCCGAAATTGTTGGCACCCTTGATATTTCTCCAGGAAATCATGTATTTCTCACGAAACGTATTGCATTAACACATGTTTTGCTATACACATGTTTATTCCCTTTGTGTGTATTGGGACAAAACAAAAAAAGGGAGGAAAGAAAGCAAATTCGACATAATGTCACACAAACCTCCAAAAATGGGCTGGACAAAAGTATTGGCACCCTTTCACAACTGCGGATAAATAAGAATGTTACAAGCATGTGATGCTCCTGTAAACTCACCTGGGGCAAGTAACAGGTGTGGGCAATATAGAAATCACACCTGAAAGCAGATAAAAAGGAGAGACGTTCACTTAACCTTTGCATTGTGTGTCTGTCTGTGCCACACTAAGCATGGACAACAGAAAGAGGAGACGAGAACTGTCTGAGGACCTGAGAACCAAAATTGTGGCAAAATATCAACAATCTCAAGGTTACAAGTCCATCTCCAGAGAACTAGATTTGCCTTTGTCCACAGTGCGCAACATTATCAAGAAGTTTGCAACCCATGGCACTGTAGCTAATCTCCCTGGTCGTGGACGGATGAGGAAAATTGATGAAAGATTGCAACGCAGAATAGTCCGGATGGTGGATAAGCAGCCCCAAACATGTTCCAAAGACATTCAAGCTGTCCTGCAGGCTCAGGGAGCATCAGTGTCAGCGCGAACTATCCGTCGACATTTAAATGAAATGAAACGCTATGGCAGGAGACCCAGGAGGACCCCACTGCTGACACAGAGACATAAAAAAGCAAGACTACAGTTTGCCAAAATGTACTTGAGTAAGCCAAAAGCCTTCTGGGAAAACGTCTTGTGGACAGATGAGACCAAGATAGAGCTTTTCGGTAAAGCACATCATTCTACTGTTTACCGAAAACGGAATGAGGCCTACAAAGAACAAAACACAGTACCTACGGTAAAATATGGTGGAGGTTCAATGATGTTTTGGGGTTGTTTTGCTGCCTCTGGCACTGGGTGCCTTGACTGTGTGCAAGGCATCATGAAATCTGAGGATTACCAAAGGATTTTGGGTCGCACTGTAGGGCCCAGTGTCAGAAAGCTGGGTTTGCGTCCAAGATCCTGGGTCTTCCAGCAGGACAATGACCCCAAACATACGTCAAAAAGCACTCAGAAATGGATGGCAAAGAAGCGCTGGAGAGTTCTGAAGTGGCCAGCAATGAGCCCAGATCTAAATCCCATTGAACACCTGTGGAGAGATCTTAAAATTGCTGTTGGGAAAAGGTGTCCTTCCAATAAGAGAGACCTGGAGCTGTTTGCAAAGGAAGAGTGGTCCAAAATTCCGGGTGAGAGGTGTCAGAAGCTTATTGATGGTTATAGGAAGCGACTGATTTCAGTTATGTTTTCCAAAGGGTGTGCAACCAAATATTAAGTTAAGGGTGCCAATACTTTTGTCCAGCCCATTTTTGGGGTTTTGTGTGACATTATGTCATATTTGCTTTTCTGCCTCTGTTTTATATTTGTTCCAATACATACAAAGGGAATAAACATGTGTATAGCAAAACATGTGTTAATGCAATACCTTTTTTGTGTGAAATACTTGATTTTCAGGAAAAATATCAAGGGTGCCAACAATTTCGGCCATGACTGTATCTGATTCCCACTCCGTGTACCTTTATATAATACGCCCCTCTTCTCCTCTTCATATTACTATCCTCTGTTCCCAAATCTCATTTCTTTACCCCTCTGCTCCACCCCAAAACTTGTACATCTCCCCCTCACTGCTATCATCTCCTACTACTGCTCTCATCACCTCCCCAAAATGCCTCTTCCACTCCTCCTCCTCATTTTCCTCCCCTCCGTTCCCAAAATCCATTCACTATATCCCTCTGCTCCTCCCAAACAATTGTATATTGTGTGCTCACTGCTTCCTTCACCCCTCTACGGCACCCACCACCTCCTCCTATTACTCCACTCTCCCACTGACCCCAACACCTCCACTAGTAGTTTCTCACGCTCCTGCACATCCCGCTCCCATGCCACCTTTCTCACCCTTCTCCTCCTCCTAGCCGTGGGGGACATCTCCCCCAATCCTGGCCCTCCACCACCTCCCTCACCCGCACAACACCCTCCCGCCTCCATGTCCTGCCGCAACCCCCGCAACTTAGTATCTGTCCCCCTGCTCCCTAAAATCCCCCCCCCCCCCCCGTTTTCATGTGCACTCCTGAACGCCCGTTCGGTGTGCAACAAGCTTACCGCCATCCACGACCTCTTTGTTTCCCGTTCCCTCAACCTCCTAGTGATCACGGAAACCTGGATCCAGGCCACTGACTCTACCTCCCCTGCTGCACTCTCCTACGGAGGTCTCACCTGGACCCACTCACCCAGGCCCAACGGTCGTAAAGGTGGTGGGGTTGGTCTGCTTCTGTCACCGCAGAGCACCTTCCGAGTCCTCCCAAACCCCCCCTCCCTATCCTTCTCCTCCTTCGAGGCCCACTGCGTCCGACTATTCTCCCCAACCCCCCTGAAGATTGCTGTGATATACCGGCCTCCTGGATCCATACCCCGCTTCCTGGATGACTTCTCCTCCTGGATCCATACCCCGCTTCCTGGATGACTTCTCCTCCTGGATCCATACCCCGCTTCCTGGAAGACTTTTCCTCCTGGCTACCCTTCTTCCTCTCCTCTGAGCTACCCACCATCATTCTTGGGGATTTCAACATCCCTGTCAACCTCGACAACCCGGACACATCCCATCTCCTCCACGTAACCTCCTCCTTTGCACTTGCACAGTGCATACAATCCACCACCCACTCCAACGGTAATATCCTGGACCTTGTCTTCTCCAACCGCTGCGCTCCCCACAACCTCACTAACACCCCCTTCCCTCTCTCTGACCACAACCTGATTACCTTCTCTATCTCCTCGTCCTCCAACGCCTACCCCTCCAAATGTCACACTACTACCAGCCGAAACCTCCACAACCTTAACCCTGCCCCCCACCACTCTGCAGCTGATCAACTCCATGACAGCATCCTCCCCCTGTCCTGCCCCGACTTGGCTATGACTGCCTACAACAACGCGCTGTCAACAGCCCTTGACTCACTAGCGCCTTTAACCACACGCAACATCAGACCCCGACCGCTCCAGCCCTGGCAGACTGATCACACCAAAACCCTCAAACGACACAGTCGTGCCCTGGAGCGACTATGGCGCAAAACCAAATCCCAACAAGCCTTCACCCGCTACAAATCTGCCTTCCACACCTACACCTCCTCCCTCCATGCAGCCAAACAAGCCTACTTCCTGACCCTCATCAAGGCCCCCTCCTCCAATCCTCGCCGACTCTTCTCCACCTTCAACTCTCTACTCTCTCCACCCCCACCTCCACCCAGCACCTCACTCACCGCCCTTGAGATTGCCAATCACTTCAAAAACAAGATTGACACAATTCACAAGGACATTGCCGCAACTCACACGCCCTCTCAACCCGTCCCCTCTCACACAGCTACCCCCTCATCCCCCCTCCCCCTCGACATAACCTGCAGGGACTTCGTCACTGTTCAAACTCCCTCCAACCCTGTTCCACCTCACACAGTTACCCCCTCATCACCCCTCTCCCACGGCCCCACCACTGCTCTGACCTCCACTTCCACCCCACCCTACATTCCTCATACTGAAGCTCCCCCAACACACCGCACCTTTGACCTTACTAGAATCGAGGAAGTCTCCAAGATCCTCTCTGATTCCCGCCTCACCACCTGCCCCCTCGACCCTATCCCCTCACAACTCCTACGACCTCCCTCCCCCTCCATCCTACGCTCCCTCACCCACATCTTCAATCTCTCCCTCTCCTCCGGCACTTTCCCCTCCCCTCTGAAACATGCACACATCACCCCCATACTTAAAAAGCCCTCCCTGGACCCCAATGACCCGAACAACCTCAGACCCATCTCCCTGCTCCCATTTACATCTAAACTCCTCGAGCGCCTAGTCTACACCCGCCTATGCTCTCACCTCAACGACAACAACCTCCTCGATCCCCTACAGTCCGGCTTCCGTCCCCTACACTCCACCGAAACCGCCCTACACTCCACCGAAACTGCCTTACTCAAACTCTCCAATGACCTGCTAACCACCAAAGCTAATGGCCACCATTCAGTGCTCCTACTCCTTGACCTCTCTGCGGCCTTCAACACAGTCGACCACCCCCTCCTCCTCAAAAAACTACACTCCCTCGGCCTCAGAGAATCTGCTCTCTCCTGGCTCTCATCCTACCTGTCACAACGCTCCTTCAATGTTACCTATAATGCTACCACCTCCCCCTCGCTCCCCCTCTCTGTTGGGGTCCCTCAAGGCTCTGTCCTCGGGCCCCTTCTCTTCTCCATCTACATCTCCTCCCTTGGCCAACTCATACACTCTCACGGCTTCAACTATCACCTCTATACCGACGACACACAAATCTATCTCTCAACCCCCCATCTCACCCCCTCAGTCTCCGCCCGAATCACACACCTACTGAGCGACATATCAGACTGGATGTCGCTCCACTTCCTTAAACTGAACCTCTCCAAAACCGAGCTTCTTGTCTTCCCCCCCCCAGCCCGGACACCCCCCCCCCATTGACTTCTCCATCACATCCAACAACACCACCATCAGTCCCGCCCCGCAGGCCAGAGTACTTGGTGTCATTCTGGACTCCAACCTATCCTTCCAGCCCCAAGTACAATCTTTAACAAACTCGTGCAGACTCCACCTCCGCAACATGCAGACTCCACCTCCGCAACATGCAGACTCCACCTCCGCAACATCGCCAAAATCCACACGTTCCTAACTCCAGAAACCACTAAACAGCTCATCCACTCCCTCATCATATCACGACTCGACTACTGCAACTCCCTCCTCACTGGCCTGCCTCGCCGCTGGCTATCCCCGCTTCAGTCCATTCTGAATACGGCCAGACTCATTCACCTTTCCAACCGCTCCATCTCCGCCACCCCCCTTTGCCAATCCCTCCACTGGCCTCCACTCAGTGTCCTCCACCCCTCTCTGCCAATCCCTCCACTGGCCTCCACTCAGTGTCCTCCACCCCTCTCTGCCAATCCCTCCACTGGCTTCCACTCAGTGTCCGCCACCCCCCTCTGCCAATCCCTCTACTGGCTTCCGATTGCGCAACGGATCAAATTCAAAATCCTAACACTGACGTACAAAGCCGTCCACCATACTGCCCCGAACTACATCACTGACCTAATATCCCAGTACCACCCAACACGCACACTCCGCTCCTCACAAGACCTCCTTCTCTCTAGTTCCCTGGTCTCCTCCTCCCATGCCTGCCTCCAGGACTTCTGCAGGGTGTCACCCATCCTTTGGAACTCCCTGCCCCAACCCATCATATTATCACCTACTCTCCTCTCCTTTAGGCACACCCTGAAAACCCATCTCTTCAGGGAAGCCTACCCCACCCCCTGCTAATTGCCGACCTCCTCCACTCTTCCTACCACTCCATCCCCCACAGCTATCTCCTCCTGTGCCACCATCCCCTCCCTCCTAGATTGTAAGCTCCAAAGAGCAGGGCCCTCGATCCCCTCATGTATCACATTGTATTGGTATTGTTCTGTCACATGTTCTGTCCCCCTTTGTAATGTACAGCGCTGAGCCAACTATTGGGCTTTATAAATACTGTATAATAATAATAATAATAATTTACAAGTTCCAGTCCCATAGACTTGCATTGAGTTCAAAGTTTGCGGTTGAACTTTCGTCAAGTTGGAATGTTGGACCGCGAACCGAACAGGGGGGTGTTGGACCCGTCACTACTTATTACATGTCTGTGTCCTCCTGTAGAAGAATTCTTCTAGCTACGTGTCTCAGTCCCAGCCTCTCCCTGTGTAGGAATGTGCACCTCCCCCGTGTAGGAGTGTACAGAACGGGTCACATTGGATACGGAGTGTCAGAGACTTTCCCCGTCATTCTGTCTTCTGCTCTCAGCGATGGCGTCTGCTGATCTGAGGAAGGAGCTGGAATGTTCCATCTGTCTGAACATTTATACAGATCCTGTAACCCTGAGATGTGGACACAACTTCTGCCGGGACTGTATTGGCCGTGTGTTGGATACACAGGAGGGGTCTGGAGGTTATTCCTGTCCTGAATGCAGAGAAGAGTTCCAGGAACGTCCTGCACTGAGGAGGAACATAACACAACGTAACATAATGGAGAACCTCCAGTCTACCCATCCAGAGCAGGAGGAGTCCGGGGTCTTCTGTACTTACTGTATTCACACTCCTGTACCGGCTGTGAAATCCTGTCTGCTGTGTGAAGCTTCTCTGTGTGACAACCACCTGAGAGTCCACAGCAAGGCACCAGAACACGTCCTATGTGACCCCACCACTTCCCTGAAGGACAGGAAATGCTCCATCCATAAGAAGATCCTGGAGTATTACTGCACTGAGGACCCCACCTGTATCTGTGTGTCCTGCAGTTTGGTCGGAGAACATCGGGGACACCAGGTGGAGACTCTGGAGGAGGCCTCTGAGATGAAGAAGAAGAAACTGAGGAATGTTCTGCAGAAACTGATGACAGAGAGAGAGGAGATGGAGAACAAAGTCCAGAGTCTAGAGGAACGCAGGAGGAAAGTACAAGGAAAAGCAGATGATGAAACAGAGAGAGTCACTGCCCTGTTCAGAGACCTCAGGAGACATCTGGAAGACCTGGAGAAGAGAGTCCTGAGGGACATCTCCGGGTGGGCAGAGCGGGTCTCCCGTCCCATGTTGGATTATATTCGGGATCTGGAAATAAAGAAGGAGGAGCTGTCCAGGAAGATGGAGGACATTGAGGAGCTGTGTAACATGACGGATCCACTGACTGTCCTACAGGAATCAGACACAGGTGACTTGTGTGATACTGAGGATGGAGATGATGAGGACAGAGAGAGACATGAGAACCTCCTCCATGATGGAGGGGATGGGGATGTGGGGGGGATCTCACACACATTACACACGGGTTTATCTGATATCATGTCTGGGGTCAATGTACAGAAATGTACAGGCACACGTGTCTCTCCACATTCTACTACAAAGGGCGAAGGTTCCATCAATGGTCCACCATCCAGGAAACGCCTCAAACCCTCCCCCACTGGAGGACCAAATATTGGAGCTGTACGGAAAACATGGGGGGTGTCGGGGGTTACAGACATATTACTGGATGTGAGGACAGCTGCTAATGATCTACATATATCAGATGACGGGAAAACTGCATCCAGGTCATCACATCAGAATCGGCCAGAAACACCAGAGAGGTTCCAGGGTTATCCTCAGGTGATGAGCAGTCAGAGCTTCTCCTCCGGGAGACATTTCTGGGAAGTGGATGTCGGGGGGTCCCGGTCCTGGAGAGTCGGGATGTGTTACCCCAATATAGACAGGAGAGGAGATCAGTCATGGATTGGATATAATAAGAAGTCCTGGGGGTTAGAGAGGTGGGGGTTGGAGAGGTGGGGGAGTGATGAGTACTCAGTGGTACATGACAGTAAGAAGACCCGATTCCCCGGCGGTGTCTCCAGTACCAGAGTCAGGATAGATATGGATTATGAGGCTGGATGGATTGCCTTCTATGATCTGTGTGACCCGATCCGACACCTCCACACCTTCACCACCACCTTCACTCAGCCCCTCCATGCCGGGGTATGGGTATGGGAAGGTTGTATAAAGATATGTGGGAGGAGCCAGAAGTGAGATATCCGCCCAGAGACATCACAAGGGGGTGATCTGATTGGTGATTGGTGCAATACTCAGCCAATAGGAGGAAGGGCAGGAAACAGGAGTGATTTGTGGAGAAAGCTGCAGGTTCCGGGGCTGTCATCTTCATCCTAATCCTCACTTCACTCCCTAGTGTGTCACTGACCAGGAACAAGCATGCAGGAGGTCCGAGTGTTCCGCCTTCACTTGCTGAATGCTTGTTCTGGGTCAGTGACGCCCTAAGTAGTGTAGCCAGGATGGAGATGATAGCCCTGGAGATGGAACCTTCCCAGTGTATCTGTAGCCACAATGTGTGTTTTCCGTTTTGGATGGAGTGTGGAAGGATTAGAGCCCCTGTCAGTTTTTCCGGCTATCCAGGACTCTGTCAGAATGGTTTCCTTTCTCTTCCTGTCCTGTTGACAACAATTTCCCCAACAGGAAGTGAGGGGAAGTCTCTCTGTATTGGAGCCCTGCATAGCAGGACCGTCCTGACATTTGGGGGGATTTGTACCATTCTGACATTTGGGGGATATCTGTACTGTCCTGACATTTGGGGGATATCTGTACTGTCCTGACATTTGGGGGATATCTGTACCGTCCTGACATTTGGGGGATATCTGTACTGTCCTGACATTTGGGGGATATCTGTACTGTCCTGACATTTGGGGGGATTTGTACCGTCCTGACATTTGGGGGATATCTGTACCGTCCTGACATTTGGGGGATATCTGTACTGTCCTGACATTTGGGGGGATATCTGTACCATCCTGACATTTGGGGGGATTTGTATCGTCCTGACATTTGGGGGGGATCTGTACCGTCCTGACATTTGGGGGGATTTGTACTGTCCTGACATTTGGGGGATATCTGTACTGTCCTGACATTTGGGGGGATATCTGTACCATCCTGACATTTGGGGGGATTTGTATCGTCCTGACATTTGGGGGGGATCTGTACCGTCCTGACATTTGGGGGGATTTGTACTGTCCTGACATTTGGGGGGATTTGTACTGTCCTGACATTTGGGGGATTTGTACTGTCCTGACATTTGGGGGGATTTGTACCATCCTGACATTTTGGGGTATTTGTACCGTCCTGACATTTGGGGGGATTTGTACCGTTCTGACATTCGGGGGGATCTGTACCGTCCTGACATTTGGGGGTATTTGTACCGTCCTGACATTTGGGGGGATATCTGTACCGTCCTGACATTTGGGGGGGATCTGTACCGTCCTGACATTTGGGGGGGATCTGTACCGTCCTGACATTTGGGGGGATTTGTACCATCCTGACATTTGGGGGGAGATTTGTACCGTCCTGACATTTGGGGGATTTGTACCGTCCTGACATTTGGGGGGGGATCTGTACCGTCCTGACATTTGGGGGTATTTGTACCGTCCTGACATTTGGGGGGGATCTGTACCGTCCTGACATTTGGGGGGATTTGTACCGTCCTGACATTTGGAGGGGAATTGTACCGTCCTGACATTTGGGAGGGATCTGTACCGTCCTGACATTTGGGGGGATTTGTACCATCCTGACATTTGGGGGGGATCTGTACCGTCCTGACATTTGGGGGGATTTGTACCGTCCTGACATTTGGGGGGATTTATACCGTCCTGACATTTGGGGGGGATTTGTACCGTCCTGACATTTGGGGGGATTTATACCGTCCTTACATTTGGGGGGGATCTGTACCGTCCTGACATTTGGGGGGATTTATACCGTCCTTACATTCGGGGGTATCTGTACCGTCCTGACATTTGGGGGGATTTATACCGTCTTGACATTTGGGGGTGGATTTGTACCGTCCTGACCTTTGGGGGGATTTATACCGTCCAGACATTTGGGGGATATCTGTACTGTCCTGACATTTGGGGGGATTTGTACCGTCCTGACATTTGGGGGGATTTGTACCGTCCTGACATTTGGGGGGATTTGTACCGTCCTGACATTTGGGGGGATTTGTACCATCCTGACATTTGGGGGGTATTTGTACCGTCCTGACATTTGGGGGGATTTGTACCGTCCTGACATTTGGGGGGATTTGTACCGTCCTGACATTTGGGGGGATTTATACCGTCCTGACATTTGGGGGGATCTGTCCTGTCCTGACATTTGGGGGGATCTGTCCTGTCCTGACATTTGGGGGGATTTGTACCGTCCTGACATTTGGGGGGATTTGTACCGTCCTGACATTTGGGGGGATTTGTACCGTCCTGACATTTGGGGGGATTTGTACCGTCCTGACATTTGGGGGGATTTGTACCGTCCTGACATTTGGGGGGATTTGTACCATCCTGACATTTTAGGGCCACATGAAATGAGATCGGCTGTCAGTACATCAGGATTGATCGATTTACAGATATATATCTCGGAGTTTGTAGTCTCTATAACTTTCACACAAACCAATCAATAGACACTTATTGGGATTTTTTGATATGGAGCAGAATGTATTTTTACCTAAATTTATGAAAAAATGTAATTTTTTTTGTTGGATATGTATTATAACAGAAAGCAAAAAAATATTTTTTTCCCAAAATTTTTAATTTTTTTCATTTATTTAATGAAAAACCCAAATACATCCAAAATAAACTTGTTTTGTATGAAAATAATTATATATATTTAATTTGGGTACAGTATTGCATGACCGAGAAAATTACCAGTTAAAGTAGTGCAGTGCCAAATATCAAAAAATGATCCGGCCATGACGGGGGTGAAACCTTCTGGAGGTCATTTGGGTAAGACTCCGTATGCCTTCTAAAAGAAAACTTTGCTTGTCTCCAAAATGTGACCTTTTTGTGGGTGTTTCAGCTGACCTGGTGCTCCAGGACCTCCAAAAAAGTGATGGACAGTCAGGAAATTAGATGTGTAATTCAGGTCACTAGAACACCTGAAGGTGCTCCTTGGATTTTCTGCCCCTCTATACACCTTGGCAGTGAAAGTCTCACACGTGGTGTCCCCATACTCGGGGGGCATAGCAGAATATCTTTTGGGGTGTAATTCTTGATATTCCTATTCTGTGAGAATTATTTTGTTTAAAATGACAACTTAATGAAATAAAATCAAACTTTATTTGCCTTCATATTCCCAAAGAAGTGATGAAAAATAAAAACTTCAAAAAAATGACCTTGCCCTTTACTAAATACCATGGACTGTCTGCTTTTCTAAAATTGCCCAGTTTGGGGGTGTTAAATCTGTCCTGGCATTTTTTGGGCTTCTGGAAGCAAGATGGGCAGTTGGACATCAGGACTGATCAATATACAAGTAGACTCTATAACTTTCATACAAAAAATGTACACGTGTACTTTTTTGGGGGGAGGTGGCTAGCCTTGGTGGCTGGGTGGGCTTAGGTTGGCCTTGGTGGCTGGGTGGGCTTAGGTTGGCCTTGGTGGCTGGTGTTTTCCACGATAGGTTGGAGCTTACTCAAGTACAGCAGTGTTAATTTCATTGACAAAAACATATTTGTTACAATTTTCATTAGCAGCATATCTCATTGATGACAATGAAATGAAGATGACCCCATATTATTGTCAATTGATGAAAACTATGAGGAAAATCAATTCCATTTTCTTTAACAAATGAAAACAGAATCAGAATGTGAGGGAGGGATGTTTACCCACGTGAACTTCCGGTTTCCTGGAGCTCCTCCTGTAAAGCCCGTTAGTGCTTCCCCTCCCAGTAAGCAAGGTAGCAACTGTAGCATATTTAGTGGTGTGGCGTGCTTAGCACTGTGTGCATTACAGGCCTCCTGAGATGACCATCCAGAGCACTGTGTGCATTACAGGCCTCCTCAGACCACCCAGAGCACTGTGTGCATTACAGGCCTCCTCAGATGACCATCCAGAGCACTGTGTGCATTACAGGCCTCCTCAGACCACCCAGAGCACTGTGTGCATTACAGGTCTCCTCAGACTACCTAGAGCACTGTGTGCATTACAGGCCTCCTCAGATGACCACCCAGAGCACTGTGTGCATTACAGGCCTCCTCAGATGACCACCCAGAGCACTGTGTGCATTACAGGCCTCCTCAGATGACCACCCAGAGCACTGTGTGCATTACAGGCCTCCTCAGGTGACCATCCAGAGCACTGTGTGCATTACAGGCCTCCTCAGGTGACCATCCAGAGCACTGTGTGCATTACAGGCCTCCTCAGATGACCACCCAGAGCACTGTGTGCATTACAGGCCTCCTCAGGTGACCATCCAGAGCACTGTGTGCATTACAGGCCTCCTCAGATGACCATCCAGAGCACTGTGTGCATTACAGGCCTCCTTAGGTGACCATCCGGAGCACTGTGTGCATTACAGGCTGTCGCAAATGTGCGAAACACAGACTGAAGCAGACTCCATCTTGCTAAGTGTATCCATTTCTCCCTCATCCTTCTCCTTCCCCCTCCCTTCCTAGAGGCACAGTGACAGATGTGTGTGTTCTAAAATTGTCACAGGCCAGATCCCAGCAGGGAGTCACGTGGTGCAGCACTGCCCAAGGAACCTGTGTAATTTCACGCCTCGTAAAAAGATAACTGAGCCTTCCCAGAAGTTCAAGGCATTCCCAAGAAGCCCACACCAGATAACATTTTTAAAAGATCCATTTTTCCCCTATGTCTCATATCTTGGAATATGAGAGACCTACATAAAAGCCGGACATCTCATCGGATGGACGATGAGCAGGCGAACAGTTTGATGGGTCACTCGCCTTATCTCGGGCGCATGGGAAGGCAGAGAAATAGATCTCACGAACCGTGTAGCATACAATTTCATAATTCATATCTACATAATCCTCAGGCTTGTCTGCATAATAATATACCTGCGGGTGGACTGTCGCTTGTGCAGATGGGAAGTTATAGACCAGAATATGAATTATGAAAGATGTTGGCTCCAGTCTAGGGTTCCGCCTGACAATCCCTCCCTAAACAGGGGATTGTTCTTCTACTTCAGAACCACCCCGTGCTGGGAAACTTTAAAGCAGGCTGTCAAGCCTGAGTTAAGTTTTTGAAGAGATCTCCGATTTTTAATATCAATATACCACCTGGGGAGCCCTGTGCCTTTCACTCTGAAACGTGATCTGCTTCCATCCAAGGCCTAATGGCAAGTAACTTAACCCTTTAACTTCTCCCTGTTATCTCTTTGCTGTGCTGTGTTGCTTCCTGTATATATATATATATATATAACTTAGTTACATCTTCTCTGTAAATATTTTTATTGCACCTGTTTGACCCTTTTAGTAATAAATCATTCTTTCTGAAAGTGTTGAACTGTTTCTATAGCTCTTATTTTCAATTTACGAATTCCTGCCTTTAAAGAGATGCTACTGTTTGTTTTAACCCTCTGTATAACCGGCCTGTGTTATGACCGTGTTATACAGACCATTATCTCAACCATTATAGTGTTATTGCTGATATTGCAGAGTTTCCTCCTTCTCTGTACAAAAAGGAGGTGGTGGCAGTGTGAAGGGTTAATTGCGTAATTAACCTGACCCAGTAACAATCGATTCAGACTGCTGGCACATCGATCCGTATCCAAAATCGTTGTGCAGGGTGCAGCTGGGTGTGGCATTGTTACGCACGTCACATCGTGGTTTTAGGTCGGCTAGCCCTTCGGTCACGAGTTTTGGTGAGGTCTGGGGTCTGACGCCGCGATCGTGTCACAGGCCTCCTCAGATGACCATCCAGAGCACTGTGTGCATTACAGGCCTCCTCAGATGACCATCCAGAGCACTGTGTGCATTACAGGCCTCCTCAGATGACCATCCAGAGAACTGTGTGCATTACAGGCCTCCTCAGATGACCATCCAGAGAACTGTGCATTACAGGCCTCCTCAGATGACCATCCAGAGCACTGTGCATTATAGGCCTCCTCAGATGACCATCCAGAGCACTGTGTGCATTACAGGCCTCCTCAGATGACCATCCAGAGCACTGTGTGCATTACAGGCCTCCTCAGATGACCATCCAGAGCACTGTGCATTACAGGCCTCCTCAGATGACCATCCAGAGCACTGTGTGCATTACAGGCCTCCTCAGATGACCATCCAGAGCACTGTGTGCATTACAGGCCTCCTCAGATGACCATCCAGAGCACTGTGTGCATTACAGGCCTCCTCAGATGACCATCCAGAGCACTGTGTGCATTACAGGCCTCCTCAGATGACCATCCAGAGCACTGTGCATTATAGGCCTCCTCAGATGACCACCCAGAGCACTGTGTGCATTACAGGCCTCCTCAGATGACCACCTAGAGCACTGTGTGCATTACAGGCCTCCTCAGATGACCATCCAGAGCACTGTGTGCATTACAGGCCTCCTCAGATGACCATCCAGAGCACTGTGTGCATTACAGGCCTCCTCAGATGACCATCCAGAACACTGTGTGCATTACAGGCCTCCTCAGATGACCATCCAGAGCACTGTGTGCATTACAGGCCTCCTCAGATGACCATCCAGAACACTGTGTGCATTACAGGCCTCCTCAGATGACCATCCAGAGCACTGTGTGCATTACAGGCCTCCTCAGATGACCATCCAGAACACTGTGTGCATTACAGGCCTCCTCAGATGACCATCCAGAACACTGTGTGCATTACAGGCCTCCTCAGATGACCATCCAGAACACTGTGTGCATTACAGGCCTCCTCAGATGACCATCCAGAGCACTGTGTGCATTACAGGCCTCCTCAGATGACCATCCAGAGCACTGTGTGCATTACAGGCCTCCTCAGACCACCCAGAGCACTGTGTGCATTACAGGCCTCCTCAGATGACCATGCAGAGCACTGTGTGCATTACAGGCCTCCTCAGATGACCATCCAGAGCACTGTGTGCATTACAGGCCTCCTCAGATGACCATCCAGAGCACTGTGTGCATTATAGGCCTCCTCAGATGACCATCTAGAGCACTGTGTAGCATTACTGACCTCCTCAGTTCAGGTGTTCTAAAAGGCCTGAAATGCACACAGTTCTCTGGGTGGTCTAAGAGAAGGTCTGTAATGAACAGTGCTATGGATGGTGGTCTGAAGAGGCCTGTAATGCTACACAGTGCTCTGGATGATGGTCTGAGGAGGTCAGTAATGCACACAGTGCTCTGGATAGTCATCTGAGGAGGCTTGTAATGCACACAGTGCTCTGGGTGGTCTGAGGAAGCCTGTAATGCTACGGAGTGCTCTGGATGGTCATCTGAGGAGGCCTGTAATGCACACAGTGCTCTGGATGGTCATCTGAGGAGGCCTGTAATGCACACAGTGCTCTGGATGGTCATCTGAGGAGGCCTGTAATGCACACAGTGCTCTGCATGGTCATCTGAGGAGGCCTGTAATGCACACAGTGCTCTGGGTGGTCTGAGGAGGCCTGTAATGCACACAGTGCTCTGGATGGTCATCTGAGGAGGCCTGTAATGCACACAGTGCTCTGGATGGTCATCTGAGGAGGCCTGTAATGCACACAGTGCTCTGGGTGGTCTGAGGAGGCCTGTAATGCACACAGTGCTCTGTGTGGTCTGAGGAGGTCCTGAATGCACACAGTGTTCTGGATGGTCATCTGAGGAGGCTTGTAATGCACACAGTGCTCTGGGTGGGCTGAGAGAAGGTCTGTAATGCACACAGTGCTCTGGGTGGTATAAGGAGATCTGTAATGCTACAGAATGCTCTGGATGGTCATCTGAGGAGGCCTGTAATGCACACAGTGCTCTGGACGGTGGTCTAAGGAGACATGTAATGCACACAGTGCTCTGGATGGTCATCTGAGGAGGCCTGTAATGCACACAGTGCTCTGGGTGGTCATCTGAGGAGGCTTGTAATGCACACAGTGCTCTGGACGGTGGTCTGAGGAGACATGTAATGCTACAGAGTGCTCTGGGTGGTCATCTGAGGAGGCCTGTAATGCACACAGTGCTCTGGATGGTCATCTGAGGAGGCCTGTAATGCACACAGTGTTCTGGATGGTCATCTGAGGAGACTTGTAATGCACACAGTGCTCTGGACGGTGATCTGAGGAGACATGTAATGCTACAGAGTGCTCTGGGTGGTCATCTGAGGAGGCCTGTAATGCACACAGTGCTCTGGATGGTCATCTGAGGAGGCCTGTAATGCACACAGTGCTCTGGATGGTCATCTGAGGAGGCCTGTAATGCACAGTGCTCTGGATGGTCATCTGAGGAGGCCTGTAATGCACACAGTGCTCTGGATGGTCATCTGAGGAGGCCTGTAATGCACACAGTGCTCTGGATGGTCATCTGAGGAGGCCTGTAATGCACACAGTGTTAAGCTGGGTGGGGAAGCACTCACAGGTTTTACAGGTGGAGCTCCAAGGACCCCGGAAGTCCCCATAGGTAAACGTCCCTCCCTCACATTTTCGTTACCTTTTCATTCATTGGTGAAAATTAAATTGATTTTCCTCATAGTTTTCCTCCATTGATGAATATGTCGGTCATTTTCATTTTGTTTTCATCATTGGAAATATGACGCTGAGGAAAATTATAAATGAAAATGGTTTTGTCGATGAAATTACCACTGCATGCTGGGATTATTTTCCTTGCACCTGATTGGATGCTGCTTACAAAGTGAAGCTTCACCACATTCACTAATCTCTGGGGACAATGAGGGAACTGCACTTGCAGAGTGCCCAGTCTATTTGCCTTTAGTAACCCACTGACGTCATTCTGCACCTGCCTGCTGTACACGTGTGTGGGCGGGGCCAGGTGATTGGCACCCAGAGAGGAGAGAATACACATGGAGACCAGAGATTGCAGTAACGTGTATTGGTAGAAACGTTCTGACAAGGTGGGAACAGAGACCGTGTAACACGGCTGAACTGGCCCAGCAGCACTAACACATTGCAGAGGATTCCCAAAACAACTGGAAGGTGGCCTGACAACAAGGAACTTGGATGTGGAAGGGCTCCTGGCTGGTGATACAGGTGAGTGGTCCCTAGTCTGTCCCTCCCCCACTGGAACCTTTCCCTGTGCTAGACACACTGTCCCTGACCAGCGAGTCCCTGACCCTGACCTAGTCACTTCACAAATTGGGGAATTCTGAACATGGTGGCAGTCAGGCTCCAGTCCTGGTGGTCATGGGTGTGTTCCCTCAGCTCCTCCTACCTTGTAGAGGGTTAATCCAGAATGTGTGAAAGGTTTAGTATGTGAAGTGGGAGCAAGGAAGAGCGACTCGGGGAGACTCGAGGGATCTTCCTCCAAGTGACACCAAGAGGGTCTTACAGTTCCTGTGGGTGTTTCTGCATTCCTGTGCATGTTAAAAGGAGATGAAAGGGGCCCAACACTCAGTTCCTGCATAATGAATAGTGACATCGGCAGGGAAGGAAGAAGCAGGAGCTGAAACCTCACAGACATGAAGGGCACACGGATAACACACGTCACATGACCATGGCTTGGAATGTCTGGTTTGGTCTCTTCATCACTTTTATAGCCAAATAGAAAATTGAATTTTTTTTAATTGATGAAGGTGTGATTGGTAATGTGTGACTCCATAGACTGCACATCAGTGTCCCCCCTTACCCTGATGGCCAGTGTCCCCCCTTACCCTGATGGCCAGTGTCCCCCCTTACCCTGATAGCCAGTGTCCCCCTTACCCTGATGACCAGTGTCCCTCTTACCCTGATATCCAGTGTCCCCCTCTTACCCTGATGGCCAGTGTCCCCCTTACCCTGAGGACCAGTGTCCCCCTTACCCTGATGGCCAGTGTCCACCCTTTACCCTGATGACCAGTGTCCCCCTTACCCTGATGGCCAGTGTCCACCCTTTACCCTGATGGCCAGTGTCCCCCTTACCCTGATGGCCAGTGTCCCCCCTCCCTTACCCTGATGATTAGTGTCCCCTCCCTTACACTGATGGCCAATGTCCCCCCTTTACCCTGATGATTAGTGTCCCCCCTTTACCCCGATGGCCAGTGTCCCCCCTTTACCCTGATGGCCAGTGTCTCCCCCCTTACCCTGATGACCAGTGTCCCCCCTTACCCTGATGACCAGTGTCCCCCCTTACCCTGATGACCAGTGTCCCTCCTTACCCTGATGACCAGTGCCCCCCCTTACCCTGATGACCAGTGTCCCCCCTTACCATGATGACCAGTGTCCCCCCTTACCCTGATGACCAGTGTCCCCCCCTTACCCTGATGGACAGTGTCCCCCCTTACCTTGCTTACCCTACATTACATCTGGGATGAGTATTGGGGGAACCTTGCATTTTTTCTAATGTTATTTAGCAGCGGAGTTCCACTTTATATTCACATCAGACCCAAATGCTGGATGAGGATCTGGTATAGATAATAAAGGGGAACCCCACACATGTCTGGTATGGATATTAAGGGGAACCCCACACGTGTCTGGTATGGATATTAAGGGGGAACCCCACACGTGTCTGGTATGGATATTAAGGGGGAACCCCACATGTGTCTGGTATGGATATTAAGGGGGAACCCCACACGTGTCCGGTATGTACTCTATATATGAAGGTGAAGAACCTTCTCTGTGCAGCTTCCCCCCACTCTCCTCCAATACTCACCTAAGCCCCCTCTCCATCCAGTGATGGGCCCCTCTCCTCATTGGCTGAGACAGAAGCAGGAGCCATTGGCTCTCTCTACCATCAATCACAGCTAGTGAGCCAATGAGAAGAGAGAGGGGGCGGGGCCATTCCATGGCTCTGTGTATGAATGGACACATGGAGCAGCTGATGCCCCCATAACAAGCTGCTTGCTGTGGGGGCACCTGAGAGGAGGGAGGGCAAGGAGTGCTGGCGGGGGACTGGAGAGGAGGAGGATCCAGGCTGCTCTGTGCAAAACCATCACCCAGCAGGTAAGTGTGGAGATGTTTGGAATCACTGTAACGGGGAACCCCACCCCCATCACTGTAATGGGGAACCCCACCCCCATCACTGTAATGGGGACCCCCATCCCCCATCACTGTAACGAGGAACCCCACCCCCCATTGCACAGAGAAAGACCTCGCACATACATGATGTGTGTCATACGTGTCTTGCAACGTGCCAAGGGGTATTAGAACACAGGAAGAATACACAGGGGGGGTCAGGGAGGTCTTTCTGAAGGGGTTTCCTCCATAAGTAGGGGGGCTGCATGTTGGACCGTTCATATGTTCCCTGAAAACACGCATTGTATGGGGGGTCTGTGGGCTCCTCATGTGCCGCACCCCACAATGCACTGAGCTCTGACACTGCATTGTGATTGGTCGGAGCAATGCACCTGAGGTTTATTGCTTTGACCAATCATGGCATGTGATGATGTCACAAGGGGTTCACCCCGCCCCTTGTGACATCATCACGTGCTGTGATGTTATGACAGTAGGTAAGAAGTGTCCTCGGCAGCACAGCTGTCAGATGGTGGGAGGCGGCTTAGTGAGCGTAGCGCCCCCTTTCCCCGTGTTTTGGGTCGCGGCGCTGGCGGCCATCATGACTGACCTTGGATCTACTGCGGGGACTTCTTATGTGTAATAAAGGACTTGTCAGAGACGTCTGCTGTCTGTTTACTCCTTTCTCTTTGTGTGACTAGGTAGCGGTTCCATGTACCCCATACTCATTCACATGGGGGGGGGGTGGGATCTGGGGGTCCCCTTGTTAAAGGGGGCTTCCAGATTCCTATAAGCCCCCCGCCCCTAGACCCCCACAACCACAGGCAGAGGTTGTGGGGAAGAGGCCCTTGTCCCTATAAACATGGAAAATAGATGCTTTGGAGGAAGCTGCCCTGCCCCAAAGCACCCCCCCATGTTGAGGGCATGTGGCCTGGTTCAGGAGGGGGGGCGCTTGCTCATCCCTTCCCTTTCCTGACCTGCTGGGCTGCATGCCAAGATAAGGGTCTGGTAAGGATTTTGGGGGGACCTTTTTTTTAATTTTGGAGTGGGGGTTCCCCTCAAAATGCATGCCAGACCTGAGGGGCTTGCTATGGATGGGAGGGGGGACCCCATGACATTTTTAAAAGAAATTTTAATTGTTGTGCAATGCAGGGATCTCTTTATGCAGCTGTAAGTGGGGAACCCCACTGATACCCGAGACATGGATGAATGTAAAATACCGAGTGACTTCATCATAGAACTCCTCCGGATTGTAGTCACTGAGTGGGATCTCACCACATACTCAGATGCAGGAAGATGCCGCTCAGCTGTTCACTTCAACATTCTGTAGGTTCAGATGTTCAACCTCAAACTGGACAGAGGGGTGTTTGACCAATCACTATTCATAAGTAAAGAGTAGGGCTCTGTGGGGGCGGGGCATAGACTTTGGAGGGCAGGCTGTGATCCGAGAGAAGGATTCTTTGGGGGAGGGGCTCTGGAGGGTGGGGTTGTGCATCTAGGAGTGAGTGGGTGGCATATAAATGAACTGGGTTGGATTATCCCCAATATTTCCATGTGTAATCCGATCCTCATCCCCACCCCCAATATTTCCATGTGTAATCCGATCCTCATCCCCACCCCCAATATTTCCATGTGTAATCTGATCCTCATCCCCTCCCCCAATATTTCCATGTGTAATCTGATCCTCATCCCCTCCCCTCCCCCAATATTTCCATGTGTAATCTGATCCTCATCCCTATCCCCAATATGTCCATGTGTAATCTGATCCTCATCCCTATCCCCAATATTTCTATGTGTAATCTGATCCTCATCCCTATCCCCAATATTTCCATGTGTGATCTGATCCTCATCCCCACCCCCAATATTTCCATGTCTAATATGATCCTCATCCCTATCCCCAATATTTCCATGTGTAATCTGATCCTCATCCCTATCCCCAGTATTTCCATGTGTAATCTGATCCTCATCCCCACCCCCAATATTTCCATATGTAATCCGATCCTCATCCCCACCCACAATATTTCCATGTGTAATCTGATCCTCATCCCTATCCCCAATATTTCCATGTGTGATCTGATCCTCATCCCCACCCCCAATATTTCCATGTCTAATATGATCCTCATCCCTATCCCCAATATTTCCATGTCTAATATGATCCTCATCCCCA
The DNA here is from genome assembly GCF_062004578.1 of Staurois parvus. Classification (NCBI taxonomy): domain Eukaryota; kingdom Metazoa; phylum Chordata; class Amphibia; order Anura; family Ranidae; genus Staurois; species Staurois parvus. The sequence goes on along the minus strand of NW_028320344.1, from coordinate 277,695 downwards.
CCCCCAATATTTCCATGTGTAATCTGATCCTCATCCCCACCCCCAATATTTCCATGTGTAATCTGATCCTCATCCCCACCCCCAGTATTTCCATGTGTAATCTGATCCTCATCCCCACCCCCAATATTTCCATGTGTAATCCGATCCTCATCCCTATCCCCAATATTTCCATGTGTGATCTAATCCTCATCCCCACCCCCAATATTTCCATGTGTAATCTGATCCTCATCCCCATCCCCAATATTTCCATGTGTAATGTGATCCTCATCCCCACCCCCAATATTTCCATGTGTAATGTGATCCTCATCCCCACCCCCAATATTTCCATGTGTAATCTGATCCTCATCCCCACCCCCAATGTTTCCATGTGTGATCTGATCCTCATCCCCACCCCCAATATGTCCATGTGTAATCTGATCCTCATCTCCACCCCCAATATTTCCATGTGTAATCTGATCCTCATCCCCACCCCCAATATTTCCATGTGTAATCTGATCCTCATCTCTACCCCCACTATTTCCATGTATAATCTGATCCTCATCCCCACCCCCAATATTTCCATGTGTAATCTGATCCTCATCCCTATCCCCAATATATCCATGTGTAATCCTATCCTCATCCCCACCCCCAATATTTCCATGTGTAATCTGATCCTCATCCCTATCCCCAATATTTCCATATGTAATCTGATCCTCATCCCTATCCCCAGTATTTCCATGTGTAATCTGATCCTCATCCCCACCCCCAATATTTCCATATGTAATCCGATCCTCATCCCCACCCACAATATTTCCATGTGTAATCTGATCCTCATCCCTATCCCCAATATTTCCATGTGTGATCTGATCCTCATCCCCACCCCCAATATTTCCATGTCTAATATGATCCTCATCCCTATCCCCAATATTTCCATGTGTAATCTGATCCTCATCCCTATCCCCAGTATTTCCATGTGTAATCTGATCCTCATCCCCACCCCCAATATTTCCATATGTAATCCGATCCTCATCCCCACCCACAATATTTCCATGTGTAATCTGATCCTCATCCCTATCCCCAATATTTCCATGTGTAATCTGATCCTCATCCCCACCCCCAATATTTCCATGTGTAATCTGATCCTCATCCCCACCCCCAATATTTCCATATGTAATCCGATCCTCATCCCCACCCACAATATTTCCATGTGTGATCTGATCCTCATCCCTATCCCCAATATTTCCATGTGTGATCTGATCCTCATCCCCACCCCCAATATTTCCATGTCTAATATGATCCTCATCCCTATCCCCAATATTTCCATGTGTGATCTGATCCTCATCCCCACCCCCAATATTTCCATGTGTAATATGATCCTCATCCCTATCCCCAATATTTCCATGTCTAATCTGATCCTCATCCCCACCCCCAATATTTCCATGTGTAATCTGATCCTCATCCCCACCCCCAATATTTCCATGTGTAATCTGATCCTCATCCCCACCCCCAATATTTCCATGTGTAATCTGATCCTCATCCCCACCCCCAATATTTCCATGTGTAATCCGATCCTCATCCCTATCCCCAATATTTCCCTGTGTGATCTAATCCTCATCCCCACCCCCAATATTTCCATGTGTAATCTGATCCTCATCCCCATCCCCAATATTTCCATGTGTAATGTGATCCTCATCCCCACCCCCAATATTTCCATGTGTAATCTGATCCTCATCCCCACCCCCAATATTTCCATGTGTGATCTGATCCTCATCCCCACCCCCAATATGTCCATGTGTAATCTGATCCTCATCTCCACCTCCAATATTTCCATGTGTAATCTGATCCTCATCCCCACCCCCAATATTTCCATGTGTAATCTGATCCTCATCTCTACCCCCACTATTTCCATGTGTAATCTGATCCTCATCCCCACCCCCAATATTTCCATGTGTGATCTGATCCTCATCCCCACCCCCAATATGTCCATGTGTAATCTGATCCTCATCTCCACCCCCAATATTTCCATGTGTAATCTGATCCTCATCTCCACCCCCACTATTTCCATGTGTAATCTGATACTCATCCCTATCCCCAATATTTCCATGTGTAATCTGATCCTCATCCCCACCCCCAATATTTCCATGTGTAATCTGATCCTCATCTCCACCCCCACTATTTCCATGTGTAATCCAATCCTCATCCCTATCCCCAATATTTCCATGTGTAATCTGATCCTCATCCCCACCCCCAATATTTCCATGTGTAATCTGATCCTCATCCCCATCCCCATCCCCAATATTTCCATGTGTAATCTGATCCTCATCCCCACCCCCAATATTTCCATGTGTAATCTGATCCTCATCCCCACCCCCAATATTTCCATGTGTAATCTGATCCTCATCCCCACCCCCAATATGTCCATGTGTAATCTGATCCTCATCCCTACCCCCAATATTTCCATGTGTAATCTGATCCTCATCCCCACCCCCAATATTTCCATGTGTAATCTGATCCTCATCCCCACCCCCAATATTTCCATGTGTAATGTGATCCTCATCCCCACCCCCAATATTTCCATGTGTAAAACAGGAAACTCTGCTAAATAGCCACCTCCACCATTGCTGACATTTGAAATGCCCCCACCTCCACTGCAATGTCCCCTTTCCCTGCCGCTTCACCCCCGCTGCACTGATTTCCCCTCAGCACTGATCCCCCTTGCAAACCCCTTTTGGCTGCCCTGCAGCTGCCAGTTTCCCTCCTCTACCATCTCACCGGCTTTGGGTGCTGCAGGGCAGCCACAGAGAGATCTACTTCTCCAAATAGATCCCCCCACTGCTCTGAACAATGCCTCCACCCCACTGATGGCTTGGCACCCCCTCCCTGCAGCAGCTGGATGGCTTTCCTTGTTTCTCCATCAGTTGCAGCTTCTGCTGTGGTGGGTGATCACTGTCAGGATGGAAAATCGGAGGCTGCTAAACATGTGTTTACCATCCCCCTCCCTTTCCTGAATGAATACAGTCAGTGATCAGTACTGATTCCTTCTGTAGTCATTCATCACTGAAGCATAGAAAGCTGTGTTTGCTATGTTTCAGTTTGTGAATAAATAGGATCCTCTATACAGACTCCTATTCATTCATCTACAGTGCAGATGAGGCTGCAGGAAAGGAACTGCAGACAGTCAAGAAAGGGATATTAGAGGTCTGTTTGAACCCCTAATGTCTCCAAAGCCCCCCCCCCCACAAAAAATGTACAAATATAAAAAAAACTATAACTGTACCTGTGTAAAAAATAAAGATAAAACACATAGTAGGGGTAGAGTTAGACCTGCATCTAAAACTCCCTTTCCTCTGAAGCCTGATCTGTATTTGGATCGCACTTCAGAGGTTACTGACAGGCAGTGAGGAAGCGATGTGACCCCCCCCCCCCTCACCAAATGTTTTATCCCCATTTTACCAACCAATGAACCGACACCTACACCCTCACAGATGTCTGATCTGTCCTTGCACCTGCTGTGTCCCGATTCACATGAATGGGACTGTCTGCATAGAGGCACAGAACACCCGTCCATCCCCATGCAGGTAATCCCAGCCCCCCCCATGGGCACATGCTTCTCCCCCCCATGTGACCGAGGCCTTGGTGGGAATTTAGCAGGAATTCTGTAAGTTACGTTGTGTCTATGTGCGCCAATAAGGATTTTACTGCTTTTTTGAAAATAACGATTTGATAAACATTTCTGCAACTATTGCGGGGCCTAAAAAATCAGCAGCCCCTTCTGTTTATTGTACTGGTCATGTGATTTCAGGAAACGTCTGGTATGGGGGGTCTTGTAGAAACTCTGAAAACTAGAAGTAAATAATAAAAGATGGAAACATTGCAAAACGTTCCGTCCAGCTGAGTGTAAAAGTGGAGCGCCGGGCCCGGCAGTGAGAGGGTTCAACTGCAGTGACACCTTCCAGTGTCGGGTTCCTGAGAAGAGAAACTTGTGGTTTCTGAGACATGAGAGCGTGTGATCAGCGAGTTTCATTTCCTCTACGTATCCCTTGTTATCCTGTGATTGGCTCCAGATCAGCCACCTCCCTATGTTTCCTCTATAGAAATATCTAACCTGCAAATACAATGTAGATACTGAGCCATCCAATCCCTGCCTGTGCCTCGTGTGTTCCGGGATCCCTGCCTGTGCCTTGTGTGTTCCGGGATCCCTGCCTGTGCCTTGTGTGTTCTGGGATCCCTGCCTGTGCCTCGTGTGTTCTGGGATCCCTGCCTGTGCCTCGTGTGTTCCGGGATCCCTGCCTGTGCCTTGTGTGTTCCGGGATCCCTGCCTGTGCCTCGTGTGTTCCGGGATCCCTGCCTGTGCCTCGTGTGTTCCGGGATCCCTGCCTGTGCCTCGTGTGTTCCGGGATCCCTGCCTGTGCTTTGTGTGTTCTGGGATCCCTGCCTGTGCCTTGTGTGTTCTGGGATCCCTGCCTGTGCCTTGTGTGTTCTGGGATCCCTGCCTGTGCCTTGTGTGTTCTGGGATCCCTGCCTGTGCTTTGTGTGTTCTGGGATCCCTGCCTGTACTTTGTGTGTTCTGGGATCCCTGCCTGTGCCTTGTGTGTTCTGGGATCCCTGCCTGTGCTTTGTGTGTTCTGGGATCCCTGCCTGTGCCTCGTGTGTTTCGGGATCCCTGCCTGTGCCTTGTGTGTTTCGGGATCCCTGCCTGTGCCTTGTGTGTTGTGGAATCCCGAGCTCCTGGGGGGGTCCGATCCAGCAGAAGTGACACCAAAGTCTGCCGCAGATTTACCCCTGGGGTATTATGGGAGGAACCCAACACCTCCGCACACCGCCATACTCCTCCAAACGCCTCCATACACCTCCACACACCTCCACACACCTCCATACACCGCCATACACCTCCACACACCGCCATACACCTCCATACACCTCCACACACCTCCACACACCGCCATACACCTCCATACACCTCCACACACCTCCACACACCTCCATATTCCTCCACACACCTCCATACTCCTCCACACACCTCCATACACCTCCACACACCTCCATACACCTCCACACACCTCCATATTCCTCCACACACCTCCGCACACCTCCATACACCTCCACACACCTCCACACACCTCCACACACCTCCATACACCGCCATACACCTCCACACACCGCCATACACCTCCATACACCTCCACACACCTCCACACACCGCCATACACCTCCATACACCTCCACACACCTCCATACACCTCCATACACTTCCGCACACCTCCACACACCGTCATACACTGCCATACACCTCCATACACCTCCACACACCTCCGCACACCTCCATACACCTCCGCACACCTCCACACACTGCCATACACCACCATACACCTCCATACACCTCCGCACACCGTCATACACCGCCATACACCTCCATACACCTCCGCACTCCGCCATACAACTCCACACACCTCCATACACCTCCGCACACCTCCATACACCTCCATACACCTCCATACACCTCCGCACACCTCCATACACCTCCTCACACCGCCATACACCTCCACACACCTCCATACACCTCCACACACCTCCGCACACCACCAAACCCTTCCGCACACCTCCATACACCTCCGCACACCTCCATACACCTCCTCACACCGCCATACACCTCTGCACACCTCCACACACCTCCACACACCTCCATACACCTCCACACACCTCCGCACACCACCAAACCCTTCCGCACACCTCCATACACCTCCGCACACCTCCATACACCTCCACACACCTCCATACACCGCCATACACCTCCACACACCTCCACACACCGCCATACACCTCCATACACCTCCACACACCTCCGCACACCACCAAACCCTTCCGCACACCTCCATACACCTCCACACACCGCCATACACCTCCATACACCTCCGCACACCTCCGCACACCACCATACACCTCCACACACCGCCATACACCTCCGCACACCTCCACACACCTCCATACACCTCCATACACCTCCACACACTGCCATACACCTCCATACACCTCCACACACCTCCACACACCTCCATACACCTCCATACACCTCCATACACCGCCATACACCTCCACACACCGCCATACACCTCCATACACCTCCACACACCTCCATACACCGCCATACACCTCCATACACCTCCACACACCTCCATACACCTCCATACACTTCCGCACACCTCCACACACCGTCATACACTGCCATACACCTCCATACACCTCCACACACCTCCGCACACCTCCATACACTTCCGCACACCTCCACACACCGTCATACACTGCCATAAACCTCCATACACCTCCACACACCTCCGCACACCTCCATACACCTCCGCACACCTCCACACACTGCCATACACCACCATACACCTCCATACACCTCCGCACACCGTCATACACCGCCATACACCTCCATACACCTCCGCACTCCGCCATACAACTCCACACACCTCCATACACCTCCATACACTTCCGCACACCTCCATACACCTCCACACACCTCCACACACCGCCATACACCTCCACACACCGTCATACACCTCCACACACCTCCACACACCTCCACACACCTCCACACACCTCCATACACCTCCGCACACCTCCATACACCTCCATACACCTCCATACACCTCCGCACACCTCCATACACCTCCTCACACCGCCATACACCTCCGCACACCTCCACACACCTCCATACACCTCCACACACCTCCGCACACCACCAAACCCTTCCGCACACCTCCATACACCTCCGCACACCTCCATACACCTCCTCACACCGCCATACACCTCTGCACACCTCCACACACCTCCATACACCTCCATACACCTCCACACACCTCCGCACACCACCAAACCCTTCCGCACACCTCCATACACCTCCGCACACCTCCATACACCTCCGCACACCTCCATACACCTCCATACACCTCCACACACCTCCACACACCGCCATACACCTCCATACACCTCCACACACCTCCGCACACCACCAAACCCTTCCGCACACCTCCATACACCTCCACACACCGCCATACACCTCCATACACCTCCGCACACCTCCGCACACCACCATACACCTCCACACACCGCCATACACCTCCGCACACCTCCACACACCTCCACACACCTCCATACACCTCCATACACCTCCACACACTGCCATACACCTCCATACACCTCCACACACCTCCACACACCTCCATACACCTCCATACACCTCCATACACCTCCATACACCTCCACACACCGCCATACACCGCCATACACCTCCACACACCTCCATACACCGCCATACACCTCCATACACCTCCACACACTGCCATACACCTCCATACACCTCCATACACCTCCGCACACCGTCATACACCGCCATACACCTCCATACACCTCCGCACTCCGCCATACAACTCCACACACCTCCATACACCTCCATACACTTCCGCACACCGCCATACACCTCCACACACCGTCATACACTGCCATACACCTCCATACACCTCCATACACCTCCACACACCGTCATACACTGCCATACACCTCCATACACCTCCGCACACCTCCACACACCTCCACACACCTCCATACAACTCCACACACCTCCATACACCTCCATACACCTCCACACACCTCCGCACACCTCCATACACCTCCGCACACCTCCACACACTGCCATACACCTCCATACACCTCCATACACCTCCGCACACCGTCATACACCGCCATACACCTCCATACACCTCCGCACTCCGCCATACAACTCCACACACCTCCATACACCTCCATACACTTCCGCACACCTCCATACACCTCCACACACCTCCACACACCGCCATACACCTCCACACACCGTCATACACTGCCATACACCTCCATACACCTCCATACACCTCCACACACCGTCATACACTGCCATACACCTCCATACACCTCCGCACACCTCCATACAACTCCACACACCTCCATACACCTCCATACACCTCCGCACACCTCCACACACTGCCATACACCTCCATACACCTCCATACACCTCCATACACCTCCACACACCTCCACACACCTCCATACACCTCCTCACACCGCCATACACCTCCACACACCGCCATACACCTCCATACACCTCCATACACCTCCATACACCTCCGCACACCTCCACACACTGCCATACACCTCCATACACCTCCATACACCTCCGCACACCGTCATACACCGCCATACACCTCCATACACCTCCGCACTCCGCCATACAACTCCACACACCTCCATACACTTCCGCACACCTCCATACACCTCCACACACCTCCACACACCTCCATACACCTCCATACACCGCCATACACCTCCGCACACCTCCATACACCTCCACACACCGTCATACACTGCCATACACCTCCATACACCTCCATACACCTCCACACACCGTCATACACTGCCATACACCTACATACACCTCCATACACCTCCATACACCTCCACACACCTCCATACACCGCCATACACCTCCGCACACCTCCATACACCTCCATACACCTCCACACACCGTCATACACCGCCATACACCTCCACACACCGTCATACACTGCCATACACCTCCATACACCTCCACACACCTCCATACACCTCCACACACCGCCATACACCTCCGCACACCTCCATACACCGCCATACACCTCCATACACCTCCGCACACCTCCATACACCTCCACACACCTCCACACACCTCCATACACCTCCACACACCGTCATACACCTCCATACACCTCCACACACCTCCACACACCGTCATACACTGCCATACACCTCCATACACCTCCATACACCTCCACACACCTCCATACACCTCCACACACCGCCATACACCTCCGCACACCTCCATACACTGCCATACACCTCCGCACACCGCCATACACTGCCATACACCTCCATACACCTCCATACACCTCCACACACCGCCATACACCTCCGCACACCTCCACACACCGCCATACACCTCCACACACCGCCATACACCTCCACACACCGCCATACACCTCCATACACCTCCATACACCTCCGCACACCTCCATACACCTCCACACACCGCCATACACCTCCATACACCTCCATACACCTCCGCACACCTCCATACACCTCCATACACCTCCACACACCGCCATACACCTCCGCACACCTCCATACACCTCCATACACCTCCGCACACCTCCGCACACCTCATCATACACCTCCATACACCATCATACACCTCCACACACCGCCATACACCTCCACACACCTCCATACACCTCCACACACCTCCATACACCTCCATACACCTCCGCACACCTCCATACACCTCCACACACCTCCACACACCGCCATACACCTCCATACACCTCCACACACCTCCATACACCTCCACACACCTCCATACACCTCCTCACACCGCCACACACCTCCACACTGCCATACACCTCCATACACCTCCATACACCTCCTCACACCGCCATACACCTCCGCACACCTCCACACACCTCCACACACCTCCACACACCTCCACACACCTCCGCACACCACCAAACCCTTCCGCACACCGCCATACACCTCCGCACTCCGCCATACACCTCCACACACCTCCATACACCTCCGCACACCGTCATACATCGCCATACACCTCCATACACCTCCACACACCGCCATACACCTCCGCACACCTCCATACACCTCCACACACCTCCATACACCGCCATACACCTCCGCACACCGTCATACACCTCCATACACCTCCATACATCTCCACACACCGCCATACACCTCTGCACACCACCATACACCTCCACACACCTCCATACACCTCCACACACCGCCATACACCTCTGCACACCTCCACACACCGCCATACACCGCCATACACCTCCACACACCTCCACACACCTCCATACACCTCCGCACACCTCCACACTCCGCCATACACCTCCGCACACCGCCATACACCTCCATACACCGCCATACACCTCCACACACCTCCATACACCTCCATACACCTCCATACACCTCCATACACCTCCATACACCACCATACACCTCCATACACCTCCATACACCTCCACACACCTCCATACACCTCCATACACCTCCATACACCGCCATACACCTCCATACACCTCCATGCACCTCCGCACACCCTCACACATTTCTAGCACACATTACATTAAATAGGAATTTATGTTTCAGATACAGTTGTGTTCAGAATAATATCCGTGTGATGAAAAAAATGAATAAAGCTGAAAATCCTTCTAATAGCTTTTATTTCCATCCACACAAATGCATTGGGAACACGACACATTCTATTCCAAATCACAACATGAAGAAAAATACATCAAATTTGTGTTGTTCCTCTAAAAAAAATGGAAGAAAAGTGAATATTAGACGGTTAAAAAAAATGGCCGTGTTTGTATTCTTCTTTACAAACTCCAACATTCACTATATAAACTGAGAAATGTTGGAAGATTTTGCTTTCCTTTGAATGACTTCATGAATATTTGGTTGTAGTCGCACTGTTTCTGAGAACTGCTGTACATCTGTGTTGCATGGAGTCCCCCAACTTCTGGCCCCTGTGATCAGGTATTCCAGCCCAGGATGATTATCCATTGGGCAACTGGGAGCCAGTGGAGGGATTGGCAGAGAGGGGTGGAGGACACTGAGTGGAGGTCAGTGGAGGGATTGGCAGAGAGGGGTGGAGGACACTGAGCGGAGGCCAGTGGAGGGATTGGCAGAGAGGGGTGGAGGACACTGAGTGGAGGCCAGTGGAAGGATTGGCAGAGAGGGGTGGAGGACACTGAGTGGAGGTCAGTGGAGGGATTGGCGGAGAGGGGTGGAGGACACTGAGTGGAGGTCAGTGGAGGGATTGGCAGAGAGGGGTGGAGGACACTGAGTGGAGGCCAGTGGAAGGATTGGAAGAGGGGTGGAGGACCCTGAATGGAGGCCAGTGGAAGGATTGGAAGAGGGGTGTAGGGCACTGAGTGGAGGCCAGTGGAAGGATTGGAAGAGGGGTGGAGGACACTGAGTGGAGAGCAGTGGAGGGATTGGCAGAGAGGGGTGGAGGGCACTGAGTGGAGAGATTGGCAGAGAGGGGTGGCATATACAGAACGGTTAGTAAGGTGGATAAGTCTGGCAGCAGCATTCATGATAGACTGGGGGGGATAGCGTGCGATGAGGTCGGCCAATGAGGAGGGAGTTACAGTAGTTGAGGCGTGATATGACAAGGGAGTGAATAAGTAGCTTAGTGGTTTCTAGGGTTAGGAACAGTCATATCCTGGAGATGTTGTGGAGGTTGGAGATGTTGCGGAGGTGAAGTCTACATGATTTTGTCAGCGATTGGATTTGGGGCTGAAAGGACAGATGGGAGTCTAGGATTACACCTAGTACCCTGGCATGAGGGGAGGGACTGATGATTATATTATCGATATTTATGGTAAAGTCAGTGGAGGTGGCAAGGGATGGGGGGAATACTAGGAGCTCAGTTTTGGAAAGGTTGAGTTTGAGGAAGTGGAGTGACATCCAAGCCGATATGTCGCTTAGTAGGCTAGCGATGTGGGTGGAAACTGAAGGGGTGAGGTGAGGAGGAGACTGAAGGGGTGAGGTGAGGAGGAGAATGAAGGGGTGAGGTGAAGAGGAGACTGAAGGGGTGAGGTGAAGAGGAGACTGAAGGGGTGAGGTGAGGAGGAGACTGAAGGGGGGAGGTGAGGAGGAGACTGAAGGGGTGAGGTGAGGAGGAGACTGAAGGGGTGAGGTGAAGAGGAGACTGAAGGGGTGAGGTGAAGAGGAGACTGAAGGGGTGAGGTGAGGAGGAGACTGAAGGGGGGAGGTGAGGAGGAGACTGAAGGGGGGAGGTGAGGAGGAGACTGAAGGGGTGAGGTGAGGGGTAGACAGATATACGTGTGATCAGCATAGAGATGGTAGTTGAAGCTGTGCGAGTTTATCAATTGGGAGGAGGTGTAGATGGAGAAGAGAAGGGGCCTGAGGACAGAGAGAGGGAGTGAAGGGGAGGTGGCATCATTATAGGTAACATTGAAGGAGCGCTGCGATAGGTAGGAGGAGAACCAGGAGAGAGCGGAGTCTCTGAGGCTAAAACAGTGTCGTTTTTTTGAGGAGGAGGGGATGGTCAACCGTGTCAAAAGCTGCGGAGAGGTCAAGTAATAGGAGTATTGAATAGTGCCCATTGGTTTTAGCAGTTAGTAGATCATTAGAGAGTCTTAGTAGGGCGGTTTCAGTGGAGTGTAGGGGCAAAAGCCAGACTGTAAAGGGTCAGGAAGGTTGTTGTCGGTGAGGGAGGAGCCCAGGCGATTGTATAGTAAGCGTTCTAGGAGTTTAGAGGTAAATGGCAGCAGGGAGATGGGTCTGAGGTTGTTCAGGTCGGTGGGGTCCAGGGAGGGTTTTTTTTATAGTATGGGAGTGATGTGTGCATGCTATAGAGGGGAGGAGAAGGCACCTGTAGAGAGGGAAAGATTGAAGATGTGAGTGAGGGAGTGTAGGATGGAGGAGGAGGGTGACTGAAGGAGTTGTGCGGGGACAGGATCCAGGGGGCAGGTGGTGAGGCGGGCTTCTGAGAAGACCTTAAGGGTAGCGGGGTCAAAGGAGGAAAGTGTTGAGGGAGGTATGGTGTGAGGGATGCTAAGTGGGGTGGGTGTCTGTGTAGTTGCGAAGTCCCTACAAATTGCGTCAATCTTGTTTTTGAAGTGGTTTGCAATCTCGTCGGCGGTAAGTGAGGTGCTGGGTGGCAGTAGAGGCGGAGAAAGTAGGGAGTTAAAAGTAGAGAAGAGATGACGAGGACTGGAAGAGAATTTATTCATAAGATTGACAAAGTAGGCTTGTTTAGCAGCGTGAAGGGAGGAAGTGAATGTTAAGAAGGCAGATTTATATCGGGTGAAAGCTTGGTGGGATTTGGTTTTACGCCATATTTGCTCCCGCGCGTGACTCTGTCGTTTGAGATTTCGGGTGTGGTCAGTCTGCCAAGGTTGTAGAGGATGATGGTGGGGAGCTCAGAGGAGAGAAAGTAGGGTGTCCAGGCGGCGAAGTCATCAAGAAAGCGGGACACGGGTCCAGGAGGCCGATAGATCACTGCAATCCTCAGAGAGATCAGAGAGAATAGCCGGATGCAGTGGGTCTCAAAAGAAGAGAAGGATAGAGAGGGAGGGTTAGGGAGGACTTGAAAGGTGCTCAGTGGTGACAGAAGTAGACTAACCCCGCCTCCTTCCCGACCACTGGGTCTGGGTGAGTGGGTCCAGATGAGGCCTCCATAGGAGAGTGCTGCGGGGGAGACAGAATCTGCTGCTTGGATCCAGGTTTCGTTGAGAGTTAGGAGGTTCAGGGAGCGGGAGACGAAGAGGTCATGGATAGAGGTGAGTTTATTGCAGACCCAGCGGGCGTTCCAGAGCGCACATGAAAACGGGAGGGAGATTTTGGGGAGCACGGGGACTGATATTAAATTAAGGGGACTCCATACTTTGTACAGGAAGGAAAGCGGTGGGGAGTCGGGCAGATATCGGGTCACAATGGTACATTGAGGGTTATTTATCTCACAGACCAGAATGATGGATCTTCCTGATTCATCGGTAACAATATGGAGGAGTCTGAATGTCAGGGGGTCTGTGATTGCTATCAGCACTCCTCGTTTTCTCTCTGACAGATTGGACAGAAATATATGTGGGAACACTTATGAGTACAGGAAGGGGTGTTGGATTTGTAGAAGTGTAGTGCAGACCCCAAGCTGGTCCCTCTGTTTTATATAATCAAAATGCAGCGCTCAAATATATTATAAAGTGAAAAAAGTTATATTAAGCGCACAAAGTTATGTGATAATGAGTGGAATAGATGTGATGTCTTAATGAGGACAGTATACATTATAAAGTGACAGTCAGTCCCTATTGGGGGGTGGAATGGGGAAAGATGGGGGGAGGGCTATGGCAGGTGATAAGAAGGTTCCCATGTTACAAACAACCAGTGGAATTGGTACCATTTGTATGAAAATAAAACATACACAAAATCAGTGTGAACAAGGTGTCGGTGAACGAACAAGGTGTCGGTGAATGAAGGAGATGTCAGTGAATGAAGGAGATGTTGGTGAATGAACAAGGTGTCGGTGAATGAACAAGGTGTCGGTGAATGAACAAGGTGTCGGTGAATGAACAAGGTGCCAGCGAATGAACAAGGTGTCGGTGAATGGAAGTGTTTGTTCCCCAATGTCAGACGTCTGCCCAGCACAATCGGTGAGTTGGAAGGTTCGGGGAATGAAGAGAACTAGGACTGGATTGGTATTGCTGAATCTTGGCTTCATTCGTCACATGACTGGGCCATTCATATTCCTGGCTAGGTTCCCTTTCGGAGAGACGGGGGAATAGGAGAGGTGTTGGTGTCTCTATGTGAGAAGTCATCTCAGAGCGAGTGTGAAAGAGGACCTAGATGATGGAGAGTGTGATGAGGCTGAAGTATTATGGGTGGGACTGCACATGGGGGGCGGTACTACAAAGGTCATCACTGGAGATTGTTATAGGCCTCCCAGTGTTAATGAGGAGGTGGAGACTCAGCTCCTCCCACAGATGGAAAGGGCGGGGACAGTGATAATAATGGGGGATGGTAACTACCCGGAAAGTGACTGGAGTAATGGGACTGCAGGAACAGGTAACCCCTCAATACCGGCACTTCTACCCCCTTCCTGCCCACACCAAGGTTCAGCTTTCAGCGCTCTCACACTTTGAATGAAAATTGATCAGTCATGCAACACTGTACACAAAGGAAATGTTTGTCCTTTATTCACACAAATACAGCTTTCTTCTGGCGGTATGTAATTAGCGCAGGTTTATTATTTTTTGCACTATAAATTAAAAAAGCTGGAAAAGTTTGAAAAAAAAGTTTCTGTTATAAAACTTTGCAAATAAGTAATTTTTCTTTATAACTATGGTAACAATAGTTTTCTTTATTACTATGGTAACAATAATCCCAATCTGTGTGTATTACTTAGTCTGTGTGGAAGTTATAGAGTCTGCAAGATACGGTACCAATCATTGGAACCTGACCACACCTGACCACACCTGATCACACCTTGACGCCTGACCACACCTGACCACACCTGACCACAGCTGACCACACCTGACCACAGCTGACCACACCTGACCACAGCTGACCACACCTGACCACAGCTGACCACACCTGATCACAGCTGACCACACCTCATCACACCTCATCACACCTGACCACACCTGACCACACCTTATCACACCTGACCACACCTGACCACACCTGACCACACCTGACCACACCTGACCACACCTTATCACACCTGGCCACACCTCTCCACACCTCATCACACCTGACCACACCTGACAACACCTGACTACACCTGACTACACCTGACCACACCTGACCACACCTGACAACACCTGATCACAGCTGACCACACCTGATCACACCTGACCACACCTGATCACACCTGACCACACCTGATCACACCTGATGTACTGACAGCTCATTTCTGGAGACACTAACAAGCCAGGACAGGACAGATTCCCCCAAATGACCCCTTTTTGGAAAGTAGACATTCCAAAGTATTTAGTAAGATGCATAGTGAGTTTTTTGAACCTGCAATTGTTTCCCCACAATTGGAAAATTAAGAAAGTAAATAAAATTAGTTTTTTTCACATAATTGTTATATTAACCCCTCCCCCTCCGGAGGATTTACCCCCCTTAATGACCACGCCTCTCTTTGCTACTCGGCGCTGCACTAATTCAACTGATAATTGCGCGGTCATGCAATGCTGCACCCAAACAAAATTTACGTCCTTTTTTTCACACAAATAGAGCTTTCTTTCGGTGGTATTTGATCACCTGTGTGTTTTTTACTTTTTGCGTTATAAACAAAAAAATGACCAAAAACTTTGAAGAAAAATAATATTTTTTACTTTCGGCTATAAAAAATATATAATAAACTTAAAGTTGGTTATAAATTTAGGCCAAAATGTATTCTGCTCCATGTTTATGGTGAAATATCCCAATAATTGTATATTGATTGCTTTGTGTGACAGTTATAGAGATACAAACTATGGGAGAGATACTGCAATTTAATGCCATTTTTTTGCTTTACAGCGCTGTGCTAGTTTAACGGACAATTGCGCGGTCATGCAATGTGATACATAAAGATAATTTACGTCCTTTTTTTTCACACAAATAGAACTTTCTTTCAGTGGTATTTGATCACCTGTGCACTTTCTATTTTTGGCGCTATAAACAAAAAGTTTTGAAAAGAAAAAATTGAAAAAAACAATATTTTCTGTCATAAAAAATATCCAAAAAACTCAAATTTCATCATAAATTTAGAAAAAATGTATTCTGCTACATGATTTTGGTTAAAAATTCCCAAAAAGTGTCTATTGATTGTTTTGTGTGACAGTTATAGAGATACAGACTATGGGAGAGATCATGGAATTTACAGCTTTTACTTTCTGACTGCTCATCACATTTCTGGGGGGCTAAGATACCAGGACAGTACAAACGCCCCCAAATACCAGGACAGAACAACCCCCCCAAATACCAGGACAGTACAAACACCCCCAAATACCAGGACAGTACAAACACCCCCAAATACCAGGACAGTACAACCCCCCCGCAAATACCAGGACAGTACAAACCCCCCCAAATACCAGGATAGTACAAACACCCCCAAATACCAGGACAGTACAACCCCCCCAAATACCAGGACAGTACAACCCCCCCAAATACCAGGACAGTACAAACACCCCCAAATACCAGGACAGTACAAACACCCCCAAATACCAGGACAGTACAACCCCCCCAAATACCAGGACAGTACAAACACCCCCAAATACCAGGACAGTACAACCCCCCAAATACCAGGACAGTACAAACACCCCCAAATACCAGGACAGTACAAACACCCCCAAATACCAGGATAGTACAAACACCCTTAAATACCAGGACAGTACAAACACCCCCAAATACCAGTACAATACAAACACCCCCAAATACCAGGACAGTACAAACACCCCCAAATACCAGGATAGTACAACCCCCCAAATATCAGGACAGTACAACCCCCCAAATATCAGGACAGTACAACCCCCCCAAATACCAGGACAGTATAAATATCCCCAAATACCAGGACAATACAAACACCCCCAAATACCAGGATAGTACAAACACCCCCAAATTACCCCTTTTCGTAAAGTAGACACCCTAAGCTATCTGCTGAGAGGCATATTGAGTCCATGGAAGATTTATTTTTTTTCCTCAAGTTTCTGGAAAATGACAAAAACATTTTTACACAAAGTTGTCATTTAAATGATATATTTCTCGCACAAGCCATGGGTATATGTGGAATTACACCCCAAAATACATTCTGCTACTTCTCCCGAGTATGGGGGTACCACATGCGTGAGACTTTTTGGGAGCCACGGTTGCCAGGACAACCAGGGAGCGTCCTGGATCGGCTTAAGAAGGCCGATGCCGGGCTCCCTGACTGTTCTGTCCGCTGCACAGCCGTTGAGAGGTCTCTGCTGCGGCGAGACTCCCGCTGCCGCTCTGCAATAGCTCAGGATTAAGGGAGACTTATTACCCGCTGGCACTCTGCGATGAGAGCAGGATTTGGGGGAGAAATACTACCCGCTGGCACTCTGCGATGAGAGCAGGATTTGGGGGAGAAATACTACCCGCTGACACTCTGCACTAGCCCCAGGCTTGGGAGGATTATTACCCACTGACTACACTACGAATATTAGGGACTCAGGGCAAGTACCTGCTGTTATACTGCCCATACTGTGAACCCGGGAGTGCTGGCGTACTGCTTGCTGGAGAATCAAGACTGGTCCTTGCTGTTAGGACCCTCTGCTGTGGGCTGAGAAGGGTCGCCCCCCTGGCTGTCATCTGCTGTGAACCCGGGCATCCCCTGCGGGAGCCATGAGTGTATGCACCCCTGTTTTATTCCCTTGAACTGTTCCTGTACTCTCTCCCCGTCTCCCTGATTGGATTACAAACTGTTGTAGAGACTCTAACTTTGCCCCTGGGGCCGGATTACAATTATCTTGAGCCCTCTCCTTGCTACTTCCCCACACCGGGTACTGCCACACCCCCTGCAGACCCCAACTGAGTGACTGTCATTTTCTTTAATAAAGCTTTCTGTGTTTGCCATCTGCTTTGTGTGTTCTGTTCTGCCTAACCTCCGGCACAGACCCCTTTTTGGAAAGTAGACACCCCAAGGAATTTAAAAAGACACATGGAGAGTATTTTGCAGATCTCATGTTTTCTCACAAGGTTTTGAAATATAAAAAAAGAAAAGAAAAAATATGTTTTTGTTTTATTTCTTCACTTTCCAAAAACTTGTGGCAACAAACGAGATCTGCAAAATACTCCTCATGCTTCTTATTAAATTCCTTGGGGTGTCTACTTTTCAAAAAGGGGTCATTTGGGGGGGGGGGGGGGGTGCTATCCTGGCCTTTCAGGGCCTCCTAAACTGTGATAGGTAGTCAGGAAGGTAATGAGGTAATAAAGCCTGAAGGTGCTTATTGGATTTTGGGGTCCTGTACTTGGCTAGACTGCCAAAACGTCTCTCACATGTGGTACCCCCATACTCGGGAGAAGTAGCAGAATGCATTTTGGGGAGTAATTCCACATATACCCATGGCTTGTGTGAGCAATAAATCATTTAAGTGACAATTGAAAAATATTTTTCTTGTCATCTTCCAAAAACTTGTGGTAAAATAAATGTCTTCTATTGATTCAACATTCCTCTCAGCAAATAGTTTGGGGTGTCTACTTTCGTAAAGGGGTCATTTTGGGGGGTGGGGGCATTCTATGCCCAGCATTAGAAGTTTATGCCACACATCACTCACTATTCTGACCACCTGAAGACCACGCCTTTCTGACACTTTTTGTTCACATGAAAACAATCTGAATTTTTTGCTAGGAAATTAATGTAAACTCCCAAACATTATATATTTTTAACTACTTCCCGACCGGCCATTGCATATAAACGGCCAGACGGTGGCAGTGCAGGGTCGGGTGGACGTTTATAAACGGCCTCCCCGCCCCCTGCTTGTGCTCGCTCCCTGGGAGCACGCAGCACCGCGATCCAGTGCCCGCTGTGTCCTCCGGACACAGTGAAACACCGATCGTCAAAAGGGACCTCTGTACGAGGTCCCGATCATGTGATCACTGATTGGCCACTTGTGACATCACTGCTTACTACGTGAGAAATCTGTGAATGATCACAGAGGTCACATGGTACAGGGCTATTCACAACAGCCTTGTACCATGTGACAAGCTGTGACCAATCACAGCTCACTCAGTACTTCTCAATGGCTGCAAGAATGCAGACAGAGAGAAAGAGAAATTATTGCTTTTACATCCTATATGGGTGTAAAAGCAATCAGTGTAAAAAAAAAATAATATCTTCATCACCCCCCACAAGTAGTACAGTGTCACCATGGTGACACTGTACTCCTAGGGTGGCAGTACGTAAAAAAAAATAATAATAATAATATAAAAAAATAAAATAAAAATGTAAAAAAAAAGTTTAAAAATTAGAATTTTTGGTTATAAACTAATTTGGATTTTTTTTTTTTACTAAAAAGATAACGGAATAAATTTTGGCCAAGATTTATGATGAAATATTATTTATTTGCAACAATTTTATAAAAAAGACACTTTTTTTCAAAATTTTTGGATTTTTTCATTTACATAGCAAAAAAAATAAAAATCACAGCGGTGAATAAATACCACCAAAATAAAGCTTTATCGGTCTCAAAAAAATGGTAAAAAATTCATTTGGGTACAGTGTTGCATGACCGCGCAATTGTCATTCAAAGTGTGATAGCGCTGAAAGCTGAAAATTGCCCTGGGGGGGAAGGGGGGGGAAAGTGTCCGGACCGGAAGTGGGGGAAAGTGTCCGGACCGGAAGGGGGGGAAAGTGTCCGGACCGGAAGTGGGGGAAAGTGTCCGGACCGGAAGGGGGGGAAAGTGTCCGGACTGGAAGGGGGGGAAAGTGTCCGGACTGGAAGGGAGGAAAGTGTCCGGACTGGAAGGGGGGGAAGTGTCCGGACTGGAAGGGGGGAAAGTGTCCGGACTGGAAGGGGGTGAAAGTGTCCGGACCGGAAGTGGGGGAAAGTGTCCGGACCGGAAGGGGGGGAAAGTGTCCGGACCGGAAGTGGGGGAAAGTGTCCGGACTGGAAGGGGGGGAAAGTGTCCGGACTGGAAGGGGGGAAAGTGTCCGGACTGGAAGGGAGGGAAAGTGTCCGGACTGGAAGGGGGGGAAAGTGTCCGTACTGGAAGGGGGGGAAAGTGTCCGGACTGGAAGGGGGGGAAAGTGTCCGGACTGGAAGGGAGGGAAAGTGTCCGGACTGGAAGGGGAGGAAAGTGTCCGGACTGGAAGGGGGGGAAAGTGTCCGGACTGGAAGGGGGGAAAGTGTCCGGACTGGAAGGGGGGGAAAGTGTCCGGACTGGAAGGGGGGGAAAGTGTCCGTACTGGAAGGGGGTGAAAGTGTCCGGTCTGGAAGGGGGGAAAGTGTCCGGACTGAAAGTGGTTAAAGCAAACACCCTGCGAATAAAATGGTGGGTTTCGGAGGCCCTGAAATGCCAGGATAGCACCCCCCCAATGAACCCTTTTTTGGAAAGTAGACACCCCAAGGACTATAAAAGAGACATGGAGAGTATTTTGCAGATCTCATTTTTTTCTCACAAGGTTTTGAAATATATAAAAAAGAAAAGAAAAAATATGTTTTTGTTTTCTTTCTTCATTTTCCAAAAACTTGTGGCAACAAATGAGATCTGCAGAATGTTTTTATTGCGTGTTGGAGTTTTGGTACGTGGGTGCACTAGGACCCTGGCTGCCATTGTGCTACATGCTGGGGGTCCAGTGCACTCCTTTGCCTTTAAGAGGGGTGGCTCCCTCAGGTTCACCTGCCCTTGATCTATCCATCAAATGCATGTGCCTCTACTATGGGGACTCACAAATTGTAGAGTTAGGACCACAGATGATCGGGGTGCCGTGTCGTGGCTCTGTGGCTCACGTATGTATTTGCAATTGTGTGCTAACTAAACCCCTGTTATAAACGCACACTGTTAGACAGGTTCATTCGGTTGTTGGCTGGCAAGTTGTCCAAGAGCATTGTTCTCTCCCCTCACCATGTGATGCCTGTTTATGTGTCCTCGCTTCATAAGCCAGTTATAGACTTGGGCGGTGGACACTTTTATTTGCATAGTTTTTCTTGTACTTTGTGTGATCTGTCGGCTCTTGAGGTTTGTCTTCATATGCCAGCAGCTACTCCTATTTATTTACCACTCACCCAGCGCTCAAAGTTTTCTGCTTTACAATGCGTGCAAAACCTCCACCCCACCGTGTGCACCTTTACCCATCCTTGTGCAAAGCCTCCACCCTACCGTGTGCACCTTTACCCCTCCGTGTGCACCTTTACCTCTCCGTGTGCACCTTTACCCATCCGTGTGCACCTTTACCCCACCGTGTGCACCTTTACCCATCCGTGTGCAAAGCCTCCACCCCACCGTGTGCACCTTTACCCATCCGTGTGCAAAGCCTCCACCCCACCGTGTGCAAAACTTCCACCCCACCGTGTGCACCTTTACCCCACCGTGTGCAAAACCTCCACCCCACCGTGTGCACCTTTACCCCACCGTGTGCACCTTTACCCATCCGTGTGCAAAACCTCCACCCCACCGTGTGCACCTCCACCCCACCGTGTGCACCTTTACCCATCCGTGTGCAAAACCTCCACCCCACCGTGTGCACCTTTACCCATCCGTGTGCAAAACCTCCACCCCACCGTGTGCACCTCCACCCCACCGTGTGCACCTTTACCCATCCGTGTGCAAAGCCTCCACCCCTCCGTGTGCACCTTTACCCCTCCGTGTGCACCTTTACCCCTCTGTGTGCACCTTTACCCCTCCGTGTGCACCTTTACCCATCCGTGTGCAAAGCCTCCACCCCTCCGTGTGCACCTTTACCCCACCGTGTGCACCTTTACCCATCCGTGTGCACCTTTACCCATCCGTGTGCACCTTTACCCATCCGTGTGCACCTTTACCCCTCCGTGTTCACCTTTACCCCTCCGTGTGCACCTTTACCCATCCGCCATCCTTACTCTTACCCTCTTGTGAATGAGAAAAGCTTCCACACAATCTTCCTTTGTGGTCGGGTTCCTAAATCCGTCCGCCTTCACATAGGAAATATACCTCCAAAGGAATGGCATATATTATTGTATCACCAAAATACTTTCACTGTGCGCATGCTTCCCTGGTAACAAACTGCCAGTGTTAGTGTGCACACTGACCGCCACCTCTTATCCCCACCTTACCAGATGACAAGATCCATACGCTTTAGAAAAGGGGGGCTCCTCTGGCTGTATAGACCACCCAGTTCTCAGATGACATCATAACATGTGACAAAGTACAACCAATCACAGTGCAGTAGGCAATCAGAGGGTTAAAGCTCCATTAATGATCAGATTGAGCTTACAGGAAAGGCCAGATGTCTCCGCATGTATAAGACTGGAAAACGGGGTAAGTAACCTCTTCCAAAATGGCCACTAAGCAACTTCTGGTTTATGTCCGATGTCACGCCCAGACGCGTTTCGTCACTTCCGACTTCATCTGAGGCTGTGCACGTCGGATTCACGGCCAGATATATACCCCTGTGTGCCCTCTCCTTGAGCAGAACTTCACCATTTTGGAAGAGCGAAGATTACATCCTGGGCTACTCCCCACTAGAGGAACGAAGTCTTCCACTTATCCTTCATGTGCAGATCACAATGGGGGTGCAATGCCCGATATTCACCCCACATTATGTATATAATATATATATAAAGGCAACTAAGTGCAATCAATGCACCAATCATAATGATGTGAATACCGCCACCTACTGGTCTCATTAGAAATCTTCCTTGTTACAAATATAATAATAATACAATAATAAAGCCCTAAACATGCAGAAAAATGACACAATATGACCCAGAAACAACACGAGATTCATCCCCGATAAACAGAAGAGATGACTATGAAATATAAAATATCTACCCTAAAAACCCGACATTAAATACCTCATCAAATCTGTGTTCAGATAAAATGACAGCGGACTCCGGGTATTGAGGCCGAAGTTTTGAGCCCGATGGGGGCCGATGTCTGATATTGGAACCCCTTCATTTGTCTCTGAGATGGTATGGGGGATGGTGTGAGGTGTAATCACAATATAAACGTATCAAACCTTAATGACATCCAAATCAGATGATATATACCGGCCCAGAGATCCGAATAGATTCATTCATCTAAAAAAACTGCCATCCCGAAAAAAGCTGCAATAATCCCGCTAAGCCATCGACCAATAAGAGGAGCGATACGTCCTTCGTCCTTCTAAGATGGGAAGAAACACAGGAAAGGCCGCCCCTGGAGGTATATATTATCTACAGCTTGTACCACATTTATAATAATACAACTGTTGTTTGTCAACTGTCAAAAATAACTCATTTTTCAACTGTCAAAAAAACCCTCTTTTTTCAACTGTCATTTTTTGCCACTATCAAAAACTGTCATTTTTAAACTGTCAAAAATAACTGTCATTTTTCCAGCTGTCAAAAATAACTGTCATTTTTCCAACTGTCAAAAATAACTGTCATTTTTCCAACTGTCAAAAATAACTCATTTTTCCAACTGTCAAAAATAACTGTCATTTTTCAACTTTCAATAAAACCCTCATTTTTTAATTGTCATTTTTTGCCACTGTCAAATATAACTGTCATTTTTAAACTAAAAAATGACAAATTTTTCAACTTACAAAAAATAACTGTCATTTTTAAATGACCAACAAAATCCAAAATTTTCAACTGTCAAAAATAATTGTCATTTTTCTTCTGACCAAAAAACCCTGCCATTTTCAACTGACAAAAAAATGGCATTTTTCAACTGTCAAAACCCCCTCATTTTTCAACTGTCATAGTTTTTTTGCCACTGTCATAAATCAACTGTCTTTTTTTGCCACTGTCAAAAACTGTCATTTTTCAACTTAATAAAAATAACTGTCATTTTTAAACTGCCAATAAAACCTGTCATCTTTTAATTGTCATAAAACCCCTCATTTTTCAACTGTCATTTGTTGTCACTGTCAAAAATGAACTGTACTTTTTTTTGCCACTGTGTGATTTTCAACTGTTAAAAATAACCGTCATTCTTTTTTTTTTTTTTATTATTTCAATATTTTATTATTGATTTTCATATTACCAGTTTATACAAACAAACACTAGAAAAAACAGACAATAAAGAAACACATCTTTACCTTACATTGTATCAATATATTAACGGTAATCTTAATATCTTTTTTTCCCCTCCCCCTCCCATCCCCCTCCCTCCCAGTATACAACCTACCTCTCCCCCCTTCCCCTCCCGTCCCATCCCCTCCCTCCCTCCCAGTATACAACCTACCTCCCCCTTCCCCTCCCCCCTCCCCCTCCCATCCCCTCCCTCCCAGTATACAACCTACCTCTCCCCCTCCCTCTCCCCCTCCCCCTCCCTTCCCTTCCCCAACCTCACTCTGCATTCCTCATACTTCTTCTTGAGATCCTTATCTGAGAATATTTCTAGTTTAATCCCATATTGATCACCTATAACCTCTCTTCTCTGTTACATAAACTCTAAAAGTAAATTCAACTTTTTAAATCCCTCCCATTTTTCCCATCTTATACGGAAACTCTGCATCTTATCTTCGTCCATGTCAGGAATGGACTTGCCAATAATGGTGGGACTCACCTGCCTTGTAGGCTGCAGTACCAGGGCTGGCCAGCGGGTGCTCTCAGCAATCAGAGACTCACCCCTGCAATGAGCCATCACCTGAAGCTGATTGCAGGGGTTGTATTTAAGGAATGGCCAGACTCACAGTCAAGGCCGTGGTGTGTGTTTTCCATGGGCCCCTGTATCCTGTATCCTGTATCCTGTATTCCTGTATTCCTGTTCCTGTTTCTGTCTGACTTGTTGCTGACCCTGCCTGATCCTGACCTCTGCTGACTTCTCCTGCTTGATCCCTGGCTTGTGACCCCGACCATTCTCTGCCTGCTCCTCTGTACCGCGCTGCCCGTGAGTTATTGAACCCAGCTTGTGACCCCGACCACTCTCCCGCCTGTTCCTGGTACTCCGTTTGCCCGTTTGCTACTGACCCGGCCTGCCTGACGACGCTTGCATTGTATATACTGTTATCTGTGGGTGGTTGGTTGGGTTTGTTTGCACTGTGTTATGTTTAGTATTGCACTGCGTTTATGTTTGTATTGTTAGTGTTAATAAATTATATTGTTTATAACATATCTGAAGCCTGCGTTTCCCTGCGTCAGTCACACACCTCTGGTCATACCTGGAGCCCTGACAGTCCATATGACAAAGTTCCTCCAATCTGTATATCTGATCCACTCTATCTATCCAATCCTTTGTTTTTGGTACTCCTTGTTCCCTCCAGAATTTGGGTATCAAGCCCTTCGCTGTGTTCAAATAATACAGAAAACCCGTATTTTTATGTTTTCGCTGAGAGCTTAGTCCATGAAAGAGACAAATCTCTGGGTCTTTTGGGATATTAACCTCCAATATTTTCTGAATCAGGCTAACTATTCCCCCCCCCAATACTCTTGGATTTTAGGACATTACCACCAAACGTGGAACATTGTACCTCTACCGCCACATCCACGCCAACATACGGGTGAGTTATCCCCCCTTATCCTATGTGCTACACTCGGTGTGATATACCATCTTACCAAACATTTGTAATTCATTTCCACCTCCTTCATATTTACATTCCTGTGAATTAATCTATACATTTTCTTTTGCTTTTCCTCATCTATTATTACTCCGAAATCCCTTTCCCAATTCTCTATAAATGATGGCCTTATAACCGGGCTTCATCCAGTGAGGATCTTATATATGTTAGAAATTCCGTGTTTCCCATCCCCCCCGTGTGTCTAATAAGTGCTCAAAAGGGTTCCAATCCTCTTTTATTCTGAATGGTCTTGGGAGCTTCCTGTCAGGGCAGGGGCCGGGGAACGGACAGGCAGGCCTAACAATGTAACGCACTGGCTGACGACAACCACCACCCACAGACCGAAGTCCCTCAGGGCGCGGAGTCTAAGTCCCAGGCTGCCCTTCACCAGGGCCCCTGATGGTGGGGATGGACTTGACGCAGCCAGGAACCAGGTCGCGGCCCCCAAGACACCCCAGCTGCGGTAATGGCCGCCGCCAATGGCGTGTAGCAGGTGGAAGAGACAAAAGAGTAGTCAGACAGGCCGGGTCAACAACAACAGGACAAAACAGTACAGGACAGCAGACGAGAATCACAGGTCACGAGCCGGGTTCAGCAACAGAGGGTCAGATCAAAGGAGAATACAAAGAATAGTCAAGTCACAAGCCGAATCAGATACCAGGAGAGTCACGAGAGTCAGAACAGAGTAATAGCAACACAAAGACACAAGTGCAAAGAGCATGTGCGGGCCACAGGCTTATATGTACTCAGCCACGCCCCTCTGGGGGATGGACCTCAGAGACCTGAAGGCATCAAAGGATTCCCACCATGCACAGCAGAATCCAAGATGGACGCCAGCACATGGAGTAACATAACCTCAGGGAAAAGGTAGGACCTTGACAGTTCCCTATAAAATGTTTAAGTTGAAAGTAACGCCCCTCATCCATTCTCATAAATATTTCACTCTTATATTTCATTTCCTTAAGTGAACAAACTTCCTCCCCCGCCATTATATCTCTCAGCTGTACATCCTCCTTCTTTATCCACTTCCCTGTGATACTTTCTTTACCTGGAGGAAAATCTCTGTGGACCCTAAAGGCATTAACGGTGAGTTCAATTCCCATCCCATCTGTTTGTGTAAATCATCCCACACTCTTATAACATTTGTGTAAACAAACTTGTACTGTCTGCTAATCCTCTGTATTGAGGAGGTAACCATACATTTCTGCTCAAATTTATACAACTTTGTGTATTTTCTATTTTTACCCAACTTTTCCCATGTGAGTTATGCGTCCAATCAAAAATTCTTGCCAATATTACCGAGTTGTAGTATCTTTTCAAGTCTGGTACTCCCAGCCCACCTTTCTCTTTATCTCTACTTTAGATTTCGTAGCATATTCTGGGTTTTTTATTCCTCCATATAAATCTAGTTAACATTTTTTTAATTATTCTAAAATATACTTCTGGTAATTTAATTGGTATCATTTGAAATGTATACAACATTTTTGGAACAATTACCATTTTTATCAGGTTTATGCGTCCTATCCATGACAAAGCTCCCCACCCTAATTTCCTTGGTTCATCCTTGATCTCATTTAATAATGGAATATAATTTGATCTATATAAATTCCTTGAAGATACAGTTAACTTTTTTCCTAGGTATTTTAATTTTCTTTCTCTCCAAACGAAGGGGAATTCCTCTTGTAACATTTTTTTTCTCTGTGTGGGAGATTTATATTTAAGATCTCTGTTTTTGTTGGGTTGATTTTTAAATTTGACATCTCACCATATTCTTTCAGTAATTTCATTAAATTTGTCAATGTTATCCTTAGGTTTCCCACATAGAACAGCATGTCATCTGCATAAGCTGCCACCTTGTGCTCTGTTTCTCCTATCCATATCCCTTTTATATCTGTGTTGTTCCTTACTTTGGCTAATAGCGATTCCAGTGATTCGACATATAACAATGGAGACAAAGGACATCCCTGTCTGGTTCCATTTTGCATCCTGAAAAACTCAGAGACTTCCCCATTACCCATGATTGCTGCAGAGGGTTGACTATATAATTTCCTTATCCATTCCCTCATTCTAGGTCCCATCCCCAATACTTCCAATGTATCTAACATCATAAATCCCCAGTCTACTCTATCAAATGCCTTCTCAGCATCAATCGAGAGTACCAACGCGGGAGTTTTCTCTTTTCTACTTTTCTGTATGAGAAACAGAGATCTTAATCCATTATCTCTGCCCTCCCTTCCTGGGACAAAGCCTACTTGATCTACATGTATCCATTTCGGCATTAGGTCTTTCAACCTATTTGCCAAAACTTTTGCACAAAGTTTAGTATCTGTATTTAATAAGGAAATCGGTCTATAACGTGAACAGTGAGTATCATCTTTACCTTCCTTATGTATGAGGACAACATGGGCTTGCAGGGATTCACTCCTCATTTCCATCTCTCCTCCCAAAGCATTCATATATATTCTCAGTTTGGGTACTAATACTTCTTTATATTTTTTAGAGTATCTCACTGTGTACCCGTCAGGCCCTGGACTTTTCCCAGCGGTAGTACTTTTTAAAGCTAAATATATTTCTTCCTGCGTTATTACTATTTCAAGGGACTGTAATTATTCACTTAATTTCGGTAATCCCGCCTTTTTTATATATACCTGTCTTTTTTCTATTTTTCCTACTTTATCTTTTATGGTACCAAGGGGACTAATATTATATAGCTTATTATAGTATTCTTTATACACTTTTGCTATATCTTTAGTTGAATACACTAAGTCTCCTTTATTATCTCTTATTTTCTTTATATAATTTCTAGATTTTTTTTTCCTCTGAGCCCTCATTAACTACTTGCCAACCGCAGATAGCCGAATGACAGCTACACTGCAGCCGGCCAGTTCTGGGAGGGCGTCATATGATGTCCTCCCGGAATGCGCTCTCCTGCGCACCCCCGGAGGCACACACCCGGCGATCTCCATGATCGTTGTGTCCTACAGACACAGCTGATCACGTGATGTGGTAAAAGGGCAATCACAGTGGCCTTTTTCCACATGATCAACCGTGTCCAATGACACGCTGATCACCGGGAAATGCAATTGCCGGTTCTCGGCTGCCCTTTCCTCACGCTATCAGAGTGTGAGGAAAGTACTGCTGACAACTGGCAGTTTTCAGAACAGGGATCGGCACCAATCATCAGGGCACTGATGATCAGTGCCCTGATGATCAGTGCCCAGCAGTGCCACCTACCAGTTCTGTCCACCTGTGCCCAGCAGTGAGCCCACCTGTGCCACCCAGCAGTGCCACACACCTGTGCCCAGCAGTGCCACCTACCTGTGCCCAGCAGTGCCACCCACCTGTGCCCAGCAGTGCCACCCACCTGTGCCCATCAGTGCAGCCCAGCAGTACTGCCAGTCAGTGCCACCAGTCAGTGCCCAGCGGTTGTGCCAGTCAGTGCCCAGCAGTTGCGCCAGTCAGTGCCTAGCAGTGCCGCCAGTCAGTGCCCAGCAGTGATGCCAGTCAGTGCCACCTATCAGTGCTGTCTATCAGTGCCACCTATCAGTGCTGCCTATCCTTGACACCTCATTAGTGCTGCCTATCAGTGCCGCCTATCAGTGCTGCCTATCAGTGCCCATCAGTGCCCCCTATTAGTGCCCATCAGTACTGCCTCATCAACACACATCAGTGAAGGAGAAAAATTACCTGTTTGAAACATTTTATAATAGAAACAAAGAAACGTTTTTCTTTTTCAAATTTTTTGCAATTTTTATGTTTATAGTACAAAAAGTAAAGTGCCCAGTGGCACTTAAATACCACCAAAAGAAAGCTCTATTTGTGAGAAAAAAATGATAAAAATTTCATATGGCTACAATCTTGCATGACCGCGCAATTGTCAATCAAAGTGCGACAGCGCTGAAAGCTGAAAATTGTCCTGGTAAAGAAGGGGGTATAAGTGCCCGGTAGGCAAGTGGTTAAGTACTTTCCTGGTCTGTCTCCCCATCTATATCCCTCACTTATCATTTTATTGAACACTCTCCTCTTATCTTCTTCCAGGAAATTATTTAATTCTCTTTTATGTATTACCCTCTAGATAATCTCTTTTGTTACTCTATGTTTATGCATCTGCTCTAAATCACACAGTTCACTAAGAAGCGCATTTATTTTTTCTTTTCTTTCCCTCTTCTTCTTTGCTCCTATCTCTAGTAAGATTCCTCTGATATAGGCATTATGAGCTTCCCACACCGTTGCTACAGACACTTCCGCAGAATCATTTTCCTCAAAAAATTGCTCTATTTCTTTTTTAATTCTCTGGTCCGTCTCTTGATCCTGAAGAAGTGTCTCATTTAACCTCCATGATTGTCGACCGTTCTGCTCATTTCCCCATAGTAATTGCACTGTGACAGGAGCATGATCTGAGATTGACATGACTTCTATTTTACTTTAACCAGAGACTCAATGGGGTTTATTTACTAAAGCTGGAGAGTCCAAAATCAGACTCCCTTCTGCATAGAAACCAATCAGCTTCTAACCTCAGCTTGTTCAATGAAGCTTTGGCAATGAAACCTGGAAGCTGATTGGTTTCTATGCAGAAGGGAGTCTGATTTTGGACTCTCCAGCTTTAGTAAATAAACCCCAATAAGTCGATGGTCCAACAATATGTAGTCCAATCTCAAATACATCTCATGTACCTGAGAATAAAATGTATAGTCTCTGCCTTTCGTATGCTTTATTCTCCATATATCTATATGTTGACATTGATGTAACATTTTTTTCAAGGATTTCAAAGACCTACTACCATCTCTCTGCACCGGAGAAGTCGTATCTATCTGGGGATCCATACACAGATTGAAATCTCCTGCCACACTTAAACCACCTTTTTTGAAATCCAATAGTTTCCTCAGAGTATTTTTAAGAATACCTCCGGTTTCTTATTCGGGCATAAATATTTGCTAATGTGCATTCAGCTTCCTGTAATTTTCCCATCAAGAACAGAAATCTCCCTTCCAGATCTACCATTCTCTCTTCCAACTTAAACCTCATATTTTTCGCAAAAACCAATTGTCACTCCCTTAACACGTTTAATTGGGGAATCTGCATAGAACCGCGTTGGATAATATCTGGATTGTAACTTCACATTTATTTCTTGTACTAAATGTGTCTCCTGTAAAATATACTGAAGAAGATCTATGCTGAAATTCTTTAAGAATTCTAAATTTCTTCCCGGGGCTATTTAAACCTCTAACATTATATGTCAGAAAATGAATCTCTTCCATTCTTCCCTTTGTCTCCCTACCTCTCATCCTCCTCCCCCCTTCTCCTCTCTCTCCCTCTCTTCTCCATTCTTCCCTTTGTCTCCCTACCTCTCATCCTCCTCCCCCCTTCTCCTCTCTCTCCCTCTCTTCTCCATTCTTCCCTTTGTCTCCCTACCTCTCATCCTCCTCCCCCCTTCTCCTCTCTCTCCCTCTCTTCTCCATTCTTCCCTTTGTCTCCCTACCTCTCATCCTCCTTCCCCCTTCTCCTCTCTCTCCCTCTCTTCTCCATTCCTTCCCCCTCGTTCTCTAGGATTTCTCCAGACTATTTCCAATATCAAAAATGAACTGTCTATTTTCTGTCTCTCACTTCTGGCTCCTCCCACATATCTTTATACAACCTCCCCCTACATATACCCCAACATGGAGGGGCTGAGTGAAGGTGGTGGTGAAGGTGTGGAGGTGTCGGATTGGGTCACACAGATCATAGAAGGAAATCTGCCCGGCCTCATAATCCAGATCTATCCTGACTCTGGTACTGGAGACACCGCCGGGTAATGGGGTCTTCTTCCTGTCATGTATCACTGAGTACTCATTACCCCCCAACAACCCCTCCAACTCCCACTTCTCCAACCCCCAGGACTTCTTATTATCTCCAATCCATGTCTGACCTCCTCTTCTGTCTATATTGGGGTAACACATCCCAACTATCCAGTACTCTGCCCCCCCAACATCCACTTCCCAGTAATGTCTCCCAGAGGAGAAGCTCTGACGGCTCATCACCTGAGGACACTGGAACCTTTCTGGTGTTTCTGGCCGATCCTGATATGATGATGACCAGGATGCAGTTTTCCCGTCATCTGATATATGTAGATCATTAGCAGCTGTCCTCACATCCAGTAATATGTCTGTAACCCCCGACACCCCCCGTGTTTGCTGTACAGCCCCAATATTTGGTCCTCCAGTGAGGGAGGGTTGGGGGTCTGGCCTGGATGGTGGACCATTGATGGGACCTTTGCCCTTTGTAGTAGAATGTTGAGAGACATGTGTGCCTGTACATTTCTGTACATTGACCCCAGACATGATATCAGATAAACCCGTGTGTAATGTGTGTGAGATCCCCCCCACATCCCCATCCCCTCCATCATGGAGGAGGTTCTCATGTCTCTCTCTGTCCTCATCATCTCCATCCTCAGTATCACACAAGTCACCTGTGTCTGATTCCTGTAGGACAGTCAGTGGATCCGTCATGTTACACAGCTCCTCAATGTCCTCCATCTTCCTGGATAGCTCCTCCTTCTTTATTTCCAGATCCCGAATATAATCCAGCATGGGACGGGAGACCCGCTCTGCCCACCTGGAGATGTCCCTCAGGACTCTCTTCTCCAGGTCTTCCAGACGTCTCCTGAGGTCTCTGAACAGGGCAGTGACTCTCTTGGTTTCATCATCTGCTTTCCCTTGTACTTTCCTCCTGCGTTCCTGCAGACTCTGGACTCTTTTCTCCATCTCCTCTCTCTCTGTCATCAGTTTCTGCAGAACAATCCTCAGTTTCTTCTTCTTCATCTCAGAGGCCTCCTCCAGAGTCTCCACCTGGTGTCCCCGATGTTCTCCATCCAGCCTGCAGGACACACAGATACAGGTGGAGTCCTCGGTGCAGTAATACTCCAGGATCTTCTTATGGATGGAGCATTTCCTGTCCTTCAGGGAAGTGGTGGGGTCACATAGGACGTGTTCTGGTGACTTGCTGTGGACTCTCAGGTGGTTGTCACACAGAGAAGCTTCACACAGCAGACAGGATTTCACAGCCGGTACAGGAGTGTGAATACAGTGAGTACAGAAGACCCCGGACTCCTCCTGCTCTGGATGGGTAGACTGGAAGTTCTCCACTATGTTACGTAGTGTTATGTTCCTCCTCAGTGCAGGACGGTCCTGGAACTCTTCTCTGCATTCAGGACAGGAATAACCACCAGTCTCCTCCTGTGTATCCAACACACGGCCAATACAGTCCCGGCAGAAGTTGTGTCCACATCTCAGGGTTACAGGATCTGTATAAATGTTCACACAGACGGAACATTCCAGCTCCTTCCTCAGATCAGAAGACGCCATCGCTGAGAGTGGAAGAGAGAAACGAAAGTGAAAATCTCTGACACTCCGTATCCAATGTGACCCGTTCTGTACACTCCTACACGGGGCGAGGTGTACATTCCTACACAGGGAGAGGCTGGGACTGAGACACGTAGCTAGAAGAATTCTTCTACAGAAGGACACAGACATTTAACCACTTGAGCTCCTGAGGCTTTACCCCCCTTAATGACCACGCCTTTTTTTGCTGTTTGGTGCTGCACTAATTCAAATGATAATTGCGCGGTCATGCAATGCTGTACCCAAAAAAAATTTACGTCCTCTTTTTCACACAAATAGAGCTTTCTTTTGGTGGTATTTTATCACCTGTGTGCTTTTTTTTTTTTTCAGCTATAAAAAATATATAGTAAACTCAAAGTTAGTTATAAATTTAGGCCAAAATGTATTCTGCTCCATGTTTTTGGTAAAAAAAATCCCAATAAGTGTATATTGATTGTTTTGTGTGAAAGTTATATCGTCTACAAACTATGGGAGAGATACTGTAATTTATGCCTTTTTTTACTATACAGCGCTGCACTAATTCAAATGATAATTGCGCAGTCATGCAATGCTGTACCCAAACGAAAGTTACGTCCTCGATCGATCAAGGGGTTAATTGGGATTACTGGTGTACTGGAGGGCAAACTGGCACTATCTGGGAGGGGCGCTAACACTATCGGAAGTCGCCAGCAACACTGATACAGTGATCAGTAAAAATCGGTTCACTGATCAGTGACACTGGTGACAGGGCAGTGAAGGGGTTAACTGGGGGGCGATCAGGGGGTTAAACGGGATTACTGGTGTACTGGCGGGCAAACTGGCGCTATCTGGGAGGGGCGCTAACACTATCGGAAGTCGCCAGCAACACTGATACAGTGATCAGTAAAAATTGATTCACTGATCAATGACACTGGTGACAGGGCAGTGAAGGGGTTAACTGGGGGGGGGGGCGATCAGGGGGTTAAATGTTACCTAGGTGTGTTCTAACTGTCAGTGTGCTGTTGTACTCACTTTTACTGTGTCTTCTTCTCTGTCTGGAACGGAATGTGTCCAGGCAGAGAAGAATGACATCATATCCTGTCCTGTGCAACTGTCAACACAGGACAGGATAGGACAGGGACCGATCATCTGATTGCAGCCAGACATCACTGGCTGAAATCGAATGATTGATCCCTCCGTGATCAAATGGTGTCACCCACGGGTCAGCGGGAGCACGCGCGCGCGCCCCCTGCCGGCGAAAACGTCGGGAGCGCGGAGCCCATTTTAAAACGTGCTTTTGTGCCCCAGTGCCACCCTGCACACGTATTTACACAGTGGAAGGGAGGCAAATGGTTAATAGGTAGTGATGGGTTGAACACCTCCCTGTTCGGTTCGCAGTCAAACATTCCAAATTGACAAAAGTTCAAACTTGAACTCAATGCAAGTCTATGGGACTGGAACTTGTAAATTGAAAAGTGTCCATTCTGAAGGCTTTTATGCCAGTTATTAGCCACAGAAGTGGTATGGGGACTCGGGGACGGCCCTGAGGGACAGGAATCAGCGGGGAAAAAATTAAAAAGTACAGTTTTTAAAAGGAATCATTAGCATAAGGGTATCCCTTTAAATAAGGAGGCACCCTGATGCTGCCCCCCTTGTGAATGAGTAAGGGGTAAAATATCAATAAAATTGGGCCTTGGGTGTTGGTGGGGCCTGAACATTGTAACTAGAGATGAGCGAATCGAACCAGGCGAACCGGAATTCGATACGAATTTCAGGAAAAATTTGATTCGCGTCGAATCCGAAATTTTGCCTACTTCGGGTGCGCGAATCGGATTTTTCCCGATCAGCCGGCAAAAGTGTCCCTGCAGAGAGCTCCGCTATTTCTGACATTTCTCTGACAGTTCCTTCACATGTACAGCGGTTGAAACATTGTATCTATTAGTTTCCATTTAGGATACAGATGTTTCAACCGCTGTACATGTGAAGGAACTGTCAGAGAACTGTCAGAAATAGAGGAACTCTGCACATACACTTTTTGCCGGTTTGGAATTCTTATTTTCATCCTACTTCTTCTTCTTCTTCTTCATCCTCATCCTCATCCTCAGAAGAATAAGAAGAGGATGAGGATGAGGATGAAGAAGAAGAAGAAGAAGAAGTAGGATGAAAATAAGAATAATTCCAAGCCGGCAAAAAGTGTATCTGCAGAATAGAGGAGCTTTGCAGATACACTTTTTGCCGGCTTGGAATTCTTCTTATTTTCATCCTACTTCTTCTTCTTCTTCTTTTTCATCCTCATCCTCATCCTCTTCTTCTTCTTATGAGGATGAGGATGAAGAAGAAGAAGAAGAAGTAGGATGAAAATAAGATTAATTCCAAGCCGGCAAAAAGTGTATCTGCAGAGCTCCTCTAAGTGTATCTGCAGAATGTCATTTATGGAAACAAATAGATACAATGTTTCAACCGCTGTATGGAGTGAATGTCACAGAACTGTCAGAAATAGACAGAAACTGTCACAGAACTGTCCTTCTTCTCATCCTTCTCCTTCTTCTCATCCTTCTTCTCATCCTTCTCCTTCTTCTCATCCTTCTTCTCATCCTTCTCCTTCTTCTCATCCTTCTTCTCATCCTTCTCCTTCTTCTCATCCTTCTTCTCATCCTTCTCCTTCTTCTCATCCTTCTTCTCATCCTTCTCCTTCTTCTCATCCTTCTTCTCATCCTTCTCCTTCTTCTCATCCTTCTCCTTCTTCTCATCCTTCTCCTTCTCCTTCTTCTCATCCTTCTCTTTCTTCTCATCCTTCTCCTTCTTCTCATCCTTCTCCTTCTTCTCATCCTTCTCCTTCTTCTCATCCTTCTTCTCATCCTTCTCCTTCTTCTCATCCTTCTTCTCATCCTTCTCCTTCTTCTCATCCTTCTTCTCATCCTTCTCCTTCTTCTCATCCTTCTTCTCATCCTTCTCCTTCTTCTCATCCTTCTCCTTCTTCTCATCCTTCTCCTTCTTCTCATCCTTCTCCTTCTTCTCATCCTTCTCCTTCTCCTTCTTCTCATCCTTCTCCTTCTCCTTCTTCTCATCCTTCTCCTTCTTCTCATCCTTCTCCTTCTTCTCATCCTTCTTCTCATCCTTCTCCTTCTCATCCTTCTCCTTCTCCTTCTTCTCATCCTTCTCCTTCTTCTCATCCTTCTCCTTCTTCTCATCCTTCTCCTTCTCCTTCTTCTCATCCTTCTCCTTCTTCTCATCCTTCTCCTTCTCCTTCTTCTCATCCTTCTCCTTCTCCATCTTCTCATCCTTCTCCTTCTTCTCATCCTTCTCCTTCTTCTCATCCTTCTCCTTCTTCTCATCCTTCTTCTCATCCTTCTTCTCATCCTTCTCCTTCTTCTCATCCTTCTCCTTCTTCTCATCCTTCTCCTTCTCCTTCTTCTCATCCTTCTCTTTCTTCTCATCCTTCTCCTTCTTCTCATCCTTCTTCTCATCCTTCTCCTTCTTCTCATCCTTCTCCTTCTTCTCATCCTTCTTCTCAT
The DNA here is from genome assembly GCF_062004578.1 of Staurois parvus. Taxonomy (NCBI): domain Eukaryota; kingdom Metazoa; phylum Chordata; class Amphibia; order Anura; family Ranidae; genus Staurois; species Staurois parvus. The sequence continues at coordinate 241,063 of NW_028320344.1, read as the reverse complement.
CCTTCTCCTTCTTCTCATCCTTCTTCTCATCCTTCTCCTTCTTCTCATCCTTCTTCTCATCCTTCTCCTTCTTCTCATCCTTCTCCTTCTTCTCATCCTTCTTCTCATCCTTCTCCTTCTTCTCATCCTTCTTCTCATCCTTCTCCTTCTTCTCATCCTTCTTCTCATCCTTCTTCTCATCCTTCTCCTTCTTCTCATCCTTCTCCTCTTCTCATCCTTCTCCTCTTCTCATCCTTCTCCTTCTTCTCATCCTTCTCCTTCTTCTCATCCTTCTCCTTCTCCTTCTTCTCATCCTTCTCCTTCTTCTCATCCTTCTCCTTCTTCTCATCCTTCTCCTTCTTCTCATCCTTCTTCTCATCCTTCTCCTTCTCCTTCTTCTCATCCTTCTCCTTCTTCTCATCCTTCTCCTTCTTCTCATCCTTCTCCTTCTTCTCATCCTTCTCCTTCTTCTCATCCTTCTCCTTCTCCTTCTTCTCATCCTTCTCCTTCTCCTTCTTCTCATCCTTCTCCTTCTCCATCTTCTCATCCTTCTCCTTCTCCATCTTCTCATCCTTCTCCTTCTTCTCATCCTTCTCCTTCTCCTTCTCCTTCTCCTTCTCCTTCTTCTTCTCCTTCTTCTCATCCTTCTCCTTCTTCTCATCCTTCTCCTTCTTCTCATCCTTCTCCTTCTTCTCATCCTTCTCCTTCTTCTCCTTCTCATCCTTCTCCTTCTCCTTCTTCTCATCCTTCTCCTTCTCCTTCTTCTCATCCTTCTCCTTCTCCTTCTTCTCATCCTTCTCCTTCTCCTTCCTCATCTCCAAGGGCATTTAAATTAAAGGTACAGTGTTCTGCACTAATTTAAAGGCTCTCTGAAGCCTAGAAACCCTTTTTATAAGTTATCTTCGTAGCGAATAAATTCGCATCGAATCGATTTTCTTCCTGAAATTCGCCGAATCAGCCGAATCGAATTTTTGAATACTTCGCTCATCTCTAATTGTAACCTCTCACAGTCACCCAGTAACCCAGTGGATGTTCAGTTGGAAAGGTCTCCAAGTCTGCTCTTGCCCCTAGATAATCCTGCACCATATGATGCAGACCCTGCCGATGGGTGCTTAAACCTAACATCCCTGGGCACTGAGGACTAAAGAACTGTTTGAAGGCATCGGTCAGCCGGCCACTTTCTCCACCGCTCTTCCTTTGACAGAACGAAGCCTCAGAAACACGTTGTCCAGGAAATGGTGACCTCCCATTGTCTGGAAAGGTTCTACACAAATGTTTTTCATGGCGTCCTCAAGATGTTTCCTCCTCTGCTCCCTCTGTGAAGACTGGATGAGCTCTGCAACTTCACCTTTGTAACATGGATCAGGATTGGTTGCCAACTAGTATTGATCCCTTTCCTTGATACCACAAATCCTCGGGCCCTTACGCCGGCTTTGCAGAATCAGGGAGCCCATGCAGTGTAAGGTTGAGGAGGCAGGAGATTCTGAGTCCTCTGGGTCACTGAGGATGACATTGTCAGGAACTACCTCCTCCCAGTCATGTACTACTCCTGGCTGGGGTTCTGGGGACTGAAAACCACCCCTTGAAGACTGCTGTATGTGATCCTCTACTTCCATGGTGCTGCGGTCCTCCTCCTTCTCTTCCTCCTGCTGTGTGTTTTGTGGCCCCTCAGGAATGGTTTCTGCATAAAGGGGGCCTTGAGAGGACAGGAAATCCTCCTCTTCCTCCCTCTGTTCTTCCTCAAGTGCCCTGTCCATGATTCCATGCAGCGTGTGCTCCAGCAGGAAGACTAGAGGGATAATGTCACTGATACATGCATTGTCACGGCTCACCATCCCTGTGGCCCCTCAAATGGTGACAGGACAGGCATGCATCCTTTTCAGCAGCCACTGGTGTGGTGAAAAGAAGCCAAGCTCCCCTGAGCCTGTCCTTGTGCCATATTCACACAGGTACTCATTGTTGGTCCTCTGCTGTGTGTGCAGCCGCTGCAGCAATGCCAATGTTGAGTTCCACCTGGTGGACATGTCACAAATGAGGTGGTTGGTGGGCAGGTTGAATTCCCGTTGAATGTCAGCCAGACGAACACTGGGCGTGTATGACCACCGGAAATGGCCACAGACTTTTCTGGCCTATCTCAGAAGATCTTGAAAGCCTGGGTACCTGTTCAAGAAACACTGCACCACCAAATTCAGGGCGTGTGCCATGCATGGAATATGTGCCAAGTGTCCCTGTTGGAGGGCGGAGAGAAGGGTGGTGCCATAGTCATACAACCAATCATGGCTCAATCTGCCGTGGTGTCAACCACCTCTGAGCCTGCCCCTGCAGAGCTGACAGAATCTCTGGCCCGGTGTGGCTCCTGTCCCCTAGACAGACCAGCTGAAGCACCACGTGGCATCTCTTAGCCTGACTGCTTGTGTAGCCCCTTGAATGCTTACGGAGCACTGCTGGTTCAGAGGACAATTCAGCAGAAGAGGCCATAGAGGCAGAGGAAGAGGAGGGGGTGGGGCAGTCACATGTGGCAGAATCACCACTAGATTTTTGGAGGCGTGGTGGTGGAACAAGCTCCAGCACTGAACCCTGTCCTGCATCCTTCCCAGCTCCTAGCAGAGTCACCCAGTGTGCCGTGAAGGATATGTAACGTCCCTGACCACGCCTGCTGGACCACGTGTCAGTAATGTGGACCTTGCTGCTGACCGCCCTGTCCAATGAGGCCAATACATTGCCTTCCACATGATGGTACAGAGCTGGAATGGACTTACGTGATAAGAATTGTCTTTTCAGAACCTGCCACTGTGGTACAGAACATTCTGCAAATTCACGGAAGGGGGGCGGAGTCACCAGATGGAAAGGCAGAAGTTGTAATGCAGCAATTTGGCCAGGCTAGCATTTAGATGCTGAGCATGTGGATGGGTGGGACATGTGGATGGGTGGGACATGTGGATGGGTGAGACATGTGGATGGGTGAGACATGTGGATGGGTGGGACATGTGGATGGGTAAGACATGTGGATGGCCGGGACATGTGGATGGGTGGGACATGTAGATGGGTGAGACATGTGGATGGGTGGGACATGTGGATGGGTGGGACATGTGGATTGGTAAGACATGTGGATGGCCAGGACATGTGGATGGGTGGGACATGTGGATGGGTGAGACATGTGGATGGGTTGGACATGTGGATGGGTGGGACATGTGGATGGGTTGGACATGTGGATGGGTGGGACATGTGGATGGGTGAGACATGTGGATGGGTTGGACATGTGGATGGGTGGGACATGTGGATGGGTGGGACATGTGGATGGGTGAGACATGTGGATGGGTTGGACATGTGGATGGGTGGGACATGTGGATGGGTTGGACATGTGGATGGATGGGACATGTGGATGGGTGAGACATGTGGATGGGTTGGACATGTGGATGGATGGGACATGTGGATGGGTGAGACATGTGGATGGGTTGGACATGTGGATGGGTGGGACAGAATTTTTTTTATGGTTCAGCAAATGAGGTAGTGAAATTTTATAAATATATTTCAAATATACAGAATGTCTTTAAAAATACAAATCTACATTTTTGGAATTCATTTACAAATATAAGTAAAACTATATGTTAAAAAACATCTGAAGAATACTGTCACGGAGCTGGTCCTTCCTTCCCCATCCTCCAGGTTTGCCGGCTGCCACCTCCCACCCCTCAGCAGCCTCTCACCCTTCTGTCCCATCCATGCCGGGACTTCTAGTCCTCTTAGTCCCTGACACAGGCAGACCTCAGCAGCCCCTCACCCCCCTGGCTTGCAGTCTGACCTCCTGCTGAAGGAATCCACAAACAGGCCCCCTCCTCCCTTCCCCCTCATGCACAAATTCCTGGGCTCCCTGGGCAGGTCTGGAGACCTGGGAGACAGGGTCCGTTGCCATGGTAACTCGACAGGACGTATCTGGTTACCAGCTCTATACTTAAGGGTGAGCAGGAAAACCTCTGTGTGTTCTCCTGGCTGCGTGTGTGAGGGAAGGCTGTGCTGAGGGCCAGTTTCTCTCCTCCGACCATCCCCCGTCCTCCTCCTCATCTCCTGGACTGTCTGTGCTGCCTGGAATCCCTGCACTGTGGAGGGATCTTCTGCTGTCCCCGTGCATCTGCCTGGATCTATCCCCTGCCTGGACTTAACCCCTTGTTCTCCGCGAACCTGCCTGGACTTAACCCTTCCCTGCCTGGAGCCTCTTGTGTGGACTAACCCTGTGGATTACCATACCCCTGTTGTTCCATATTGCCTTCCAGAGAACTGTACTGTGTTGCTGTGTCTGGTGTGGATCTGTGGACTAAAGGAACTGTTGTCTGTGCCCCAAAAACCTCCCCAATAAAAGCACGTTGGGTTCCGTGCAATCTGTCTCTGTGTGCTCTCTGGTTCTCTTGACAACTGGTTGGCAGCGGTGGGATGAGAGCACTCGAGATGGCAGATGAGAGTCTGCATACAATGGAAGCGGTGGCCCCGGAATATCAACACTGGACGGTAATCAGCTTACAAGAAAAGGCCAGAACTTTGGGCCTCAACTACAAGGGACTTACCAAAGATCAGCTGGTCCGGATGCTGGAGGAAACCAGCCAACAGCAACGGGAAGATGCGGGCACAGACAGGAGCCAAGCGGTCCTGAGAGGAGATGGACCAGAGCTTCAAAGCACAATTGGCAAGAGCCCTTGGGTCATCTGGTACAAGGAAGAGATGGCCATTCTAAGGGAGGATGCCACCCTAGATAGAAAGCTGGCGGCCATGGAAAAGGCTCAAAAGAGACAAACAGAGTGGGAAGCTGCAAAGTACCAAGCAGCTGCTCCTGTGGCTGTCCCTGTGGCACGGGAGGCCCAGAGAATATCCAGGAAGGACTTTAAGCCCTACCAAGAGCACACCGGAGATGTGGATGGGTTCTTCCAGGACTTTGAATACCAGTGCGAACTACTGGAGGTCCCACCCACAGACTGGACTCACCATGTGGTGGGGCTGCTTGACGGAGGGGCTGCTGAAGCCTACCGAATGATGGACCCCCTCAAGAGACGGAACTATGCGGAGATAAAAAGGGCCGTACTGGACTACTACGCGGTCTCATCAGGGTCATATCGGACCCAGTTCAGGACTACCCCCCGCCTCCCAGAGGCCTCCTTCAAAATGTTTGCACACAAGTTGTCGGTAGCCTGCCGCTGGTGCCTGGAAGGGAAAAAGGCAACCTCCCCTGAGCAGATCATCCAGGCCATCCTGAAGGAACAATTCCTTTTCAAGTGCCCCCCCGAGCTCCGACAGTGGGTGCGTGAGCGGAAACCTGCCACCCTGGAAGAAGCTGCAGCCTTAGCAGATGAGGCTCTCCTCATTAACCCGCAATGGAAGAAGCCTGCGGCTGAGGCACCCCGAGCGGCAAGGATGCCCCATCCTACACCGGTGCCCTACACGCCTCCCCATCGCCGGATGGCCCCACAAATAGTGCCAGCACTACGGCCCTTACTACCACCTTGTTCAGCCACCTCACAACGGGGCCCCAGACCAGCCTTAGATAGGCGGTGCTTTGGCTGTGGACAGATTGGTCACTACCAGGCCAGCTGCCCTGCCAAAAAACAGACTCTCGGGCCTAGCTTGCCCCGGCCAGTGAATTCTGTGGATCTGTACCAAGCTCCCGAGGACTTGCCACCACCCCCTTTAGACTGGGATCTTGCTCCTGCAGACAAGGACACCCCCCAGGAGTCTTTGGCCTACAGCCGGTGGGGGCCCCTATCCAGAGCCTCCAAGGAAAGCACTTGCAGGAGGTCACTGTGGATGGACAAAAGGCGGTGGGCTTCCGAGACTCAGGGGCCTTCCTCACCATTGTGGACCCCCGAGTGGTGCACCCTGACGCTGTACAGCCTGACCCTGGGATAGTGATTAAACTAGCAGGGGGCACCAAACGCTTCATCCCTCTTGCTACCGTCAATCTGGACTATGGCTTGGGGCCTAAACGCTGCAACGTGGGTGTAATGGGAGGACTGCCTGCAGATGTGCTTCTTGGGAATGATGTTGGCGATCTTCAATGCCACTTTGTGGGAGCCGTCACACGAAGTCAGGCCTGCCAGGAAACCGCTGAGAGGAAGGAGTCACCCCATCATGTGGACGGACCTCCGCTGCCCGCGGTGAGTGACTCAACTCTGACTGCTGACAATACTGGGATGACATGGGACCGGGACAAGTTTCAAGGGGACTTAGCCACCAACCCTACTCTGACACGTTTCTGGGCCCGAGCAGAGCTGACTGGTCCGGGAACCGGCAAAAGGATAGTGCAGGAAAATGGGTTGCTGTACCGAGTGGTGGAGACTGACGCCGAAGGAGGGCCCCAGACCGTGGCTAAACAGCTGATCGTTCCCCAACAATTCCGGACCCAACTGCTACACCTTGCTCATGATATTCCCATGGCTGGGCATCAGGGAAAGCTATGGACCGAAAGGAGGTTGGTCCAGGCTTTCTATTGGCCTGGGATGTCCCAATCGGTAGCTCGCTACTGCCGTACCTGCGATACCTGTCAGCGACATGGAAGAACAGGTGGCCTGTGGGCCCCCCTACAGCCCCTACCCATTATTGAGGAGCCATTCCAACGAGTAGCTATTGACATTCTGGGCCCCTTAGCTCGCCCCAGCAAATCTGGAAAGCGGTACATCCTGACCATCGTGGACTATGCTACTCGTTATCCCAAAGCAGTCGCCCTGTCCAGCATCACCGCTCCCAAAGTTGCAGAAGCCATGGTCACCGTCTTCACCCGAGTGGGCTTCCCTGCTGAAATCCTGTCAGATCAGGGGACTCAGTTCATGTCAGGCCTTGTTCAGTCCCTCTGGCAGACCTGTGGAGTGCGGGCCATCCGGACAAGCCCTTATCACCCCCAGACCAATGGACTTTGTGAACGCTTCAACGGGACCCTGAAGGCCATGCTACGGGCCTTTGTAGACCTAGAGCCAGACTGGGAAAGATACCTGCCCCACCTCCTATTTGCCTACCGGGAGGTGCCGCAGGAATCTACCGGATTTTCCCCCTTTGAACTGCTGTATGGGCGGAAAATCTGCGGCCCCCTGACCCTACTGAAGGAATACTGGGAGGGTCAACTACCAGATACCGGGGTCCCTGTGGTGCCCTATGTCTTGGAACTGCGTGAAAAGATGGGACAACTAGCCGGCCTAGCAGCTGACCATCTCCAAGCAGCCCAGGTCCGGCAAAAGACATGGTATGACCGCAAGGCACGCACCCGGGAGTTTACTGAAAACCAACAGGTCCTCATGATTGTCCCAAATCCCCAGAACAAATTGCAAACCACATGGGAGGGACCCTTCCGTGTCATTAGGAAAGTGAATGACACTAACTATATTCTTGGACTAGATGATCGGGGGAGACGGCAGAAAACGGTGCATGTCAATATGATCAAGGAGTACCATGACCGAAACCCCCTTGTTATGGCCGTCTGCCCAATACCCTCTGAGGAGGAGGAAGAGGCCGTACCGGACCTCCTGGAAGCAGCATGCCATCCAACTGATGTGCACCAGGTGCCCCTGAGTCTGCAGCTGAACCCGGGGCAACAGAGGGCCATGAATGCTGTCCTGGGCCAGCGCAGTTCCGCTTTTCGGCACGGCCTGGAAAAACTACTATCACCACTCACCATGTGCAGACCCTGGGGACCCGGCCCCTCCAACAAGCCCCATATCGTGTCCCCGAAGCTGTTAAGAACACTATGAGACAGGAACTGAACGAAATGCTGGATCTGGGAATTATTCAGCCCTCCCAGAGCCCCTGGGCCTCTCCTGTTGTTCTTGTCCCCAAGAAAGATGGTAGCATCCGCTTTTGTGTTGACTACCGACGCCTCAATGACCACACGGTTAGTGACGCCTACCCGATGCCCCGTATCGATGACCTACTGGACCGGCTGGCTGGAGCCCGCTATGTCTCTACTCTGGACTTGAGCAAGGGCTACTGGCAAATCCCCTTATCTTCAGAGGGTCGGGAGTGCTCTGTCTTCATCACCCCCTTTGGCCTGTTCGAGTTTCTCAACATGCCTTTTGGCATGAAGAACGCTCCTGCCACCTTCCAGCGTACGGTGGACCAGCTGCTGCGGGGCTGTCATGACTTTGCCTGCGCCTACCTGGATGACATCGCCATCTTTAGTGAAACATGGGGAGACCACCTCCAGCATGTGGGCTTTGTCCTGGACCGAACTGCAGGGGCCAACCTCACGATTCGACCAGACAAGTGCCAGATGGGGATGGCGGAGGTGCAATATTTAGGACACCGGGTGGGAGGGGGTAAACTGCACCCAGAACCGGCTAAAATAGAAGCCATTAAGGAATGGCCCACCCCCCAGACCAAGAAACAGGTTGTTATGATCCGCCAGGTGGTGCCTCAGGCTGCCAACTGACAGACCTACCCAGAGCGTGGGGTCTAAGCCCGGGCTGTGCTTTCACCAGGGCCCCTGATGGTGGGGATGGACTTGTAACAGTCCCGGGCAAGGTCACGACCTCTGAGCAGGCCCACCAGTGGCTGAGGAGGCCTCCGGGGACGTATGCAGGTACCGGGAGAGCCAGATTTGAAGAGGATGGCGGCCCCAGCAGGGTGGTAACAGATCGTGGTCCCGTGGGGGTAAGCGGGGTACCGAATCATCGGGCAAAGAGTAGTCAGGTCACACGCAGGATCAGCAGGGTAAGTCAGTCCGTAGAATGGTCAGGCAAGCCGGGGGTCAGAATAGGAGAAGGCAGAGTAGTCAGGGCAATCCGGGTCAATCACAGGAGAAGGCAGCGTAGTCAGGACAATCAGGGTCACTAGAATGGGTGCAGGAACTCAGGATCACAGATAGACCTTGCGGCAATTTGTGACAGTGCAGGGCATCTTTAAATAGTGTGCCCTGCACTGTCATTGGCCGGCTAGGACAGGCCCCCGGCTGTCATTGGACGCCTGAGGCGCGCCCGCGGCTCCTACTGCGCATGCGCGGCGTCCTGTCAGCCGCGGCTCGCCGGGACCTAGTGCCTGTGTCCCGGCGTGATCTGCCGCCAGTGCACATGCGCGGAATCCCTGATTCCGGAGCCGCGATCCCTGACACAGGTTATGGCGTTCCTGGGCACTGCTAACTATTACTGCAAATTTGTTCCTTATTTCAGCACGATTGCGAAGCCCCTCACAGATCTCACCAAGAAGACCATGCCCTGGATGGTAACCTGGACCCCGGCCTGCTAGACCGCATTTGATCGGCTGAAGGAGGCCCTTTCCCATGACCCCGTCCTAGCAGCGCCCAACTACCAGCGAAGGTTCATCGTGCAGACAGATGCCTCCACTTCTGGGCTGGGGGCCGTCCTCAGCCAGGTAAACGAGGAGGGGGAGGAGCACCCTGTGGCCTTCCTTAGCAGGAAACTATTAGACCGGGAGGTGGCCTATGCCACCATAGAGAAGGAGTGCCTGGCCATAGTGTGGGCGTTGAAGAAACTTCAACCCTATTTGTATGGCCGGGAGTTCACCATCCTCACGGACCATAACCCCCTCACCTGGCTGAATCGGGTCTCCGGGGATAATGGCTGCCTCTTACGATGGAGCCTGGCCCTACAACCTTACAATTTCACTATCCAATACCAACGGGGAAGCCAGCACCACAATGCAGATGGGCTGTCCCGTCAGCAAGACCCCCAGTAAATGCAGTCCACAAGTGCCTCTACGGGAACCTGTTGAGGTTCCCCTGGCGGCACTTGTAGAATGGAGGGGGGAGGGGTGTCACGGAGCTGGTCCTTTCTTCCCCATCCTCCCATGTTGGGACTTCTAGTCTTCCTTGTTCCTGACACAGGCAGCCCTTAGCAGCCCCTCACCCCCCTGGCTTGCAGTCTGACCTCCTGCTGAAGGAATCCATAAACAGGCCATCTCCTCCCTTCCCCCTAAAGCACAAATTCCTGAGCCCCTGGACAGGTCTGGAGACAGGGCCTATTGCCATGGTAACCCGACAGGAAGTATCCGGTTACCAGCTCTATACTTAAGAGAGAGCAAGGAAACCCCCTCGGTGTGTTCTCCTGGCTGTGTGTGTGAGGGAAGGCTGAGCTGAGGGCCAGCTCCTCTCATCCCCCGTCCTCCTCCTCATCTCCTGGACTGTCTGCGCTGCCTGGAATCCCTGCACTGTGGAGGGATCTTCTGCTGTCCCCGTGCATCTGCCTGGATCTATCACCTACCTGGACTTAACCCCTTGTTCTCCGTGAACCTGCCTGGACTTAACCCTTCCCTGCCTGGAGCCTCCTGTGTGGACTAACCCTGTGGATTACCATACCCCTGTTGTTCCATATTGCCTTCCAGAGAACCGTACTGTGTTGCTGTGTCTGGTGTGGACCTATGGACTAAAGGAACTGTTGTCTGTGCCCCAAACACCTCCCCAATAAAAGCACGTTGGGTTCCGTGCAATCTGTCTCTGTGTGCTCTCTGGTTCTTGTGACAAATACATATAAAAAAATCACATATCGTATGTGTGATTGTGTGTATGGAGAGACATGTGCAATTTTGTGCATGTTTCTACAACACTGAAGAATGGGTGTGGCCTAATGACATTGACCACGCACAACAACAACCAGCGAGATATACTCACACGTTTATAGCGTGTGATTCCCAAAATCACCTGCAGGAGGCGCTGTCACCGCAGTCTGCAACTCACATGTTTATAGCGTGTGATTCCCAAAGTCACCCGCAGGGAACGCTGTAACCGCAGTCTGCAACTCACACGTTTATAGCATGTGATTCCCAAAGTCACCCACAGGGGGCGCTGTAACCGCGGTCTGCAACTCACACGTTTATAGCGTGTGATTCCCAGAGTCACCCACAGGGGGTGCTGTAACCGCAGTCTGCATGTCACACGTTTATAGCATGTGATTCTCAGAGTCACCCACAGGGGGCGCTGTAACCGCTGACTGCAACTCACACGTTTATAGCGTGTGATTCCCAAAGTCACCCGCAGGGGGCGCTGTAACCGCGGTCTGCAACTGACACGTTTATAGCGTATGATTCCCAAACTCACCCGCAGGGGGTGCTGTAACCGCAGACTGCAACTCACACGTTTATAGCGTGTGATTCCCAAAGTCACCCGCAGGGGGCGCTGTAACCGCGGTCTGCAACTCACACGTTTATAGCGTGTGATTCCCAAAGTCACCCGCAGGGGGGCGCTGTAACCGCTGACTGCAACTCACATGTTTATAGCGTGTGATTCCCAAAGTCACCCGCAGGGGGCGCTGTAACCACGGTCTGCATGTCACACGTTTATAGCGTGTGATTCCCAGAGTCACCCGCAGGGGGCGCTGTAACCGCAGTCTGCAACTCACACGTTTCTAGCATGTGATTCCCAAAGTCACCCGCAGGGGGCGCTGTAACCGCTGACTGCAACTCACACGTTTATAGCGTGTGATTCCCAAAGTCACCCGCAGGGGGGCGCTGTAACCGCTGACTGCAACTCACATGTTTATAGCGTGTGATTCCCAAAGTCACCCGCAGGGGGCGCTGTAACCACGGTCTGCATGTCACACGTTTATAGCGTGTGATTCCCAGAGTCACCCGCAGGGGGCGCTGTAACCGCAGTCTGCAACTCACACGTTTATAGCGTGTGATTCCCAAAGTCACCCGCAGGGGGCGCTGTAACCGCTGACTGCAACTGACACGTTTATAGCGTGTGATTCCCAAAGTCAACTGCAGGGGGCGCTGTAACCGCAGTCTGCAAGTCACAGGTTTATAGCGTGTGATTCCCAAAGTCACCCGCAGGGGGCGCTGTAACCGCAGTCTGTAACTCACATGTTTTTAGCGTGTGATTCCCAGAGTCACCTGTGTGGCGCTGTTGAGCTCCTTCATCATTGGTGGTGCAGCGTGGAGCTCTGGAGAGGTCTCAGGGTTGTCATTAGTAAAGTCACCTGTAGAGGCGATGTTGAGCCGACATCACAAATCCACAACAACATTGGGAGCCGTCCAATCACGGCCCCCCTACACAAGAAGTGGGCGTGTCCCTGGGTAAAAGGAGGTGACAGAAATGTCGCTGACCAATAGAAGGAGAGCGAACAATCCAAGCGTGCATCTTCTACAACTGGCTATACATCATACAATCCCATCCTACATACATCATACAATCCATCCTACAAAAATCATACAATCCATCCTACTTACATCATACAATCCATCCTACATACATCATACAATCCATCCTACTTACATCATACAATCCCATCCTACATACATCATACAATCCATCCTACATACATCATACAATCCATCCTACATACATCATACAATCCATCCTACATACATCATACAATCCATCCTACATACATCATACAATCCATCCTACATACATCATACAATCCATCCTACATACATCATACAATCCATCCTACATACATCATACAATCCATCCTACGTACATCATACAATCCATCCTACTTACATCATACAATCCATCCTACATCATACAATCCCATCCTACATACATCATACAATCCCATCCTACGTACATCATACAATCCCATCCTACATACATCATACAATCCATCCTACGTACGTCATACAATCCCATCCTACATACATCATACAATCCATCCTACTTACATCATACAATCCTATCCTACATACATCATACAATCCATCCTACGTACATCATACAATCCCATCCTACATACATCGTACAATCCATCCTACATACATCATACAATCCATCCTACGTACATCATACAATCCCATCCTACATACATCGTACAATCCATCCTACATACATCATACAATCCATCCTACGTACATCATACAATCCATCCTACGTACATCATACAATCCATCCTACATACATCATACAATCCATCCTACATACATCATACAATCCCATCCTACATACATCATACAATCCATCCTACATAAATCATACAATCCATCCTACATACATCATACAATCCCATCCTACACACATCATACAATCCATCCTACTTACATCCTACAATCCCATCCTCCATACATCGTACAATCCCATCCTACATACATCATACAATCCCATCCTACATACATCATACAATCCATCCTACATACATCATACAATCCATCCTACATACATCATACAATCCCAATTCACATATGCAATTCTCCTTCACATATGAATATTAAGGGGGAACCCCACATGTCTGGTATGGATATTAAGGGGGAACCCCACACATGTCTGGTATGGATATTAAGGGGGAACCCCACACATGTCTGGTATGAATATTAAAGGGGAACCCCACACATGTCTGGTATGGATATTAAGGGGGATCCCCACACATGTCTGGTATGGATATAAGGGGGAACCCCACACGTGTCAGGTATGGATACTAAGGGGGAACCCCACACGTGTCTGGTATGGATATTAAGGGGAACCCCACACATGTCTGGTATGGATATTAAGGGGAACCCCACACATGTCTGGTAAGGATATAAGGGGGAACCCCACACATGTCTGGTATGGATATTAAGGGGGAACCCCACACATGTCTGGTATGGATATTAAGGGGGAACCCCACACATGTCTGGTATGGATATTAAGGGGGAACCCCACACACGTCTGGTATGGATATTAAGGGGGAACCCCACACGTGTCTGGTATGGATATTAAGGGGGAACCCCACACGTGTCTGGTATGGATATTAAGGGGGAACCCCACACGTGTCTGGTATGGATATAAGGGGGAAACCCACACGTGTCTGGTATGGATATAAGGGGGAACCCCACACATGTCTGGTAAGGATATAAGGGGGAACCCCACATGTGTCTGGTAAGGATATAAGGGGGAACCCCACACATGTCTGGTATGGATATTAAGGGGGAACCCCACACATGTCTGGTATGGATATAAGGGGGAAACCCACACATGTCTGGTATGGATATGAAGGGGGAACCCCACACGTGTCTGGTATGGATATGAAGGGTTGTATGTTCAGGCTCTCTATACATGGAGGTGAAGAACCTTCTCTGTGCAGCTTCCCCCCACTCTCCTCCAATACTCACCTAAGCCCCCTCTCCATCCAGTGATGGGCCCCTCTCCTCATTGGCTGAAACAGAAGTGGGAGCAATTGGCTCCTCCTGCCATCAATCACAGCCAGTGAGCCAATGAAAAGAGATAGGAGGTGGGGCCATTCCATGGCTCTGTGTATGAATGGACACAAGGAGCAGCGGATGCCCCCATAGCAAGCTGCTTGTTGTGGGGGCACCTGAGAGGAGGGAGGGGCAAGGAGTGCTGGCGGGGGACTGGAGAGGAGGAGGATCCAGGCTGCTCTCTGCAAAACCATCACCCAGCAGGTAAGTGTGGAGGTGTTTAGGATCGCTGTAACGGGGAACCCCACCCCCATCACTGTAATGGGGAACCCCACCCCCCATCACTGTAACAAGGAACCCCACCCCATCACTGTAATAGGGAACCCCTCCCCCATCACTGTAATGGGGAACCCCACCCCCCATCACTGTAACAAGGAACCCCACCCCATCACTGTAATAGGGAACCCCTCCCCCATCACTGTAATAGGGAACCCCACCCCCATCACTGTAATGGGGAACCCCACCCCCCATCACTGTAACGGGAAACCCCACCCCCCATCACTGTAACGGGGAACCCCAACCCCCCATCACTGCAATGGGAACCCCATCCCCCATCACTGTAACAGGGAAACCCAACCCCCATCACTGTAACGGGGAACTCCACCCCCATCACTGTAACAGGGAACCCCACCCCCCATCACTGTAACGGGGAACCCCACCCCCATCACTGTAACAGGGAACCCCACCCCCATCACTGTAACGGGAAACCCCACCCCCCATCACTGTAACGGGGAACCCCAACCCCCCATCACTGCAATGGGGAACCCCATCCCCCATCACTGTAACAGGGAACCCCAACCCCCATCACTGTAATGGGGAACTCCACCCCCATCACTGTAACAGGGAACCCCACCCCCATCACTGTAACGGGGAACCCCACCCCCCATCACTGTAACAGGGAACCCCACCCCCCATCACTGTAACGGGGAACCCCACCCCCCATCACTGTAACGAGGAACCCCACCCCCCATCACTGTAACGGGGAATCCCACCCCCCATCACTGTAATGGGGAACTCCACCCCCATCACTGTAACGGGGAATCCCACCCCCCATCACTGTAATGGGGAACTCCACCCCCCATTGGATGGAGAAAGAACTTGCACATACATGATGTGTGTCATACGTGTCTTGCAGCATGCCAAGGGGTATTAGAACACAGGAAGAATACACAGGGGGGCTCGGGGAGGTCTTTCTGAAGGGGTTTCCTCCATAAGTAGGAGGGGCTGCATGTTGGGCTGTTCATATGTTCCCTGAAAACACGGATGGTACGGGGGGGTCTGTGGGCTGCTCACCCGTCACGCCCCACAATGCTCTGAGCCCTGACACTGCATTGTGATTGGTCGGAGCAATGCACTTGAATCATAGCATGTCATGATGTAATTAGGGGTTCACCCCGCCCCTTGTGACATCATCACGTGCTGTGATGTCATGACAGTAGGTAAGAAGTGTCCTCGGCAGCACAGCTGTCAGATGGTGGGAGGCGGCTTAGTGAGCGTAGCGCCCCCTTTCCCCGTGTTTTGGGTCGCGGCGCTGGCGGCCATCATGACTGACCTTGGATCTACTGCGGGGACTTCTTATGTGTAATAAAGGACTTGTCAGAGACGTCTGCTGTCTGTTTACTCCTTTCTCTTTGTGTGACTAGGTAGCGGTTCCATGTACCCCATACTCATCCACATGTGAACTCACTACATGTTACATTGTAATATTCTGGGGGAAATCAGCGGAAATTTGTGACATTTATGTGTTTGTATCTGATAATAAGGATTTTAGGGGTTTTTGTCAAAAATATTCTTTTGAAAAACATTTCTACAAATATCACAAGGCCTTAAAAATGCTCCTCCCCTTCTGTGTATTGTACTGGTCATGTGACTTCAGGGAACGTCTGGTTGGGGGTCTTCTACAAACTCTGAAATCTGGAAGTGATTCATAAATAAATGATGGAAAATTACCGAAACGTTCCGTCCAGCTGAGTGTAAAAGTGGAGCGCCGGGCCCGGCAGTGAGAGGGTTCAACTGCAGTGACACCTTCCAGTGTCGGGTTCCTGAGAAGAGAAACCTGTGATTTCTGAGACATGAGAGCGTGTGATCAGCGAGTTTCATTTCCTCTACGTATCCCTTGTTATCCTGTGATTGGCTCCAGCTCAGCCACCTCCCTATGTTTCCTCTATAGAAATATCTAACCTGCAAATACAATGTAGATACTGAGCCATCCAATCCCTGCCTGTGCCTCGCGTGTTCCGGGATCCCTGCCTGTGCCTCGTGTGTTCCGGGATCCCTGCCTGTGCCTCGTGTGTTCCGGGATCCCTGCCTGTGCCTCGTGTCTTCTGGGATCCGGAGTCATGGGGGGGATCTGATCCAGCAGAAGTGACACCAAAGTCTGTGGCAGATTTAACCTCTGGGAGATTATGGGAGGAACCCAACACCTCCGCACACCACCATACTCCTCCACACACCGCCATACTCCTCCATACACCGCCATACACCTCTATACACCTCCGCACACCGCCATACACCTCCGCACACCTCCATACACCTCTATACACCTCCGCACACCGCCATACACCTCCGCACACCTCCATACACCGCCATACACCTCCGCACACCTCCATACACCGCCATACACCTCCATACACCTCCGCACACCGCCATACACCGCCATACACCTCCATACACCTCCGCACACCGCCATACTCCTCCACACACCGCCATACACCTCCATACACCTCCATACACCTCCATACACCTCCATACACCTCCACACACCGTCATACACCTCCACACACCTCCATACACCTCCGCACACCGCCACACACCGCCATACACCTCTATACACCTCCATACACCTCCACACACCGCCATACACCTCTATACACCTCCATACACCTCCACACACCGCCATACACCTCCATACACCTCCACACACCGCCATACACCTCCATACACCTCCACACACCTCCATACACCTCCACACACCGCCATACACCACCATACACCGCCATACACCTCCGCACACCTCCATACACCTCCGCACACCTCCAAACACCTCCGCACACCGCCATACACCTCCATACACCTCCGCACACCGCCATACACCTCCATACACCTCCGCACACCGCCATACACCTCCATACACCTCCGCACACCGCCATACACCTCCGCACACCTCCAAACACCTCCGCACACCTCCACACACCTCCGCACACCGCCATACACCTCCATACACCTCCACACACCACCATACACCTTCATACACCTCCATACACCTCCGCACACTGCCATACTCCTCCACACACCGCCATACACCTCCACACACCGCCATACACCTCCACACACCGCCATACACGCCATACACCTCCGCACACCGCCATACACCTCCGCACACCGCCATACACGCCATACACCTCCACACACCTCCATACACCTCCGCACACCGCCATACACCTCCGCACACCGCCATACACCTCCACACACCGCCATACACGCCATACACCTCCGCACACCGCCATACACCTCCGCACACCGCCATACACGCCATACACCTCCACACACCTCCATACACCTCCGCACACCGCCATACACCTCCGCACACCTCCATACACCTCCGCACACCTCCAAACACCTCCGCACACCGCCATACACGCCATACACCTCCGCACACCGCCATACACCTCCACAAACCGCCATACACCTCCACACACCGCCATACACGCCATACACCTCCACACACCGCCATACACCTCCGCACACTGCCATACACCTCCGCACACCGCCATACACCTCCGCACACCGCCATACACCTCCACACACCTCCATACTCCTCCACACACCGCCATACACCTCCGCACACCGCCATACACCTCCACACACCGCCATGCTCCTCCACTCACCACCATACACGCCATACACCTCCATACACCTCCATACTCCACACACTGCCATGCTCCTCCGCACACCGCCATACACCTCCGCACACCGCCATACACCTCCGCACACCGCCATACACCTCCATACACCTCCGCACACCGCCATACACCTCCGCACACCTCCACACACCGCCATACACCGCCATACACCTCCATACACCTCCGCACACCGCCATACACCTCCGCACACCTCCACACACCTCCGCACACCGCCATACACCTCCATACACCTCCGCACACCGCCATACACCTCCACACACCACCATACACCTCCATACACCTCCATACACCTCCGCACACCGCCATACTCCTCCGCACACCGCCATACACCTCCACACACCGCCATACACCTCCACACACCTCCGCACACCGCCATACACCTCCGCACACCGCCATACACCTCCGCACACCGCCATACACGCCATACACCTCCGCACACCGCCATACACCTCCACACACCGCCATACACCTCCACACACCGCCATACACCTCCGCACACCGCCATACACCTCCACACACCGCCATACACGCCATACACCTCCGCACACCGCCATACACGCCATACACCTCCGCACACCGCCATACACGCCATACACCTCCGCACACCGCCATACTCCTCCACACACCGCCATACACCTCCATACACCTCCATACACC
Source organism: Staurois parvus (assembly GCF_062004578.1). Taxonomy (NCBI): domain Eukaryota; kingdom Metazoa; phylum Chordata; class Amphibia; order Anura; family Ranidae; genus Staurois; species Staurois parvus. The sequence continues at coordinate 222,410 of NW_028320344.1, read as the reverse complement.
TCCATACACCTCCATACACCTCCACACACCGTCATACACCTCCACACACCTCCATACACCTCCGCACACCGCCACACACCGCCATACACCTCTATACACCTCCATACACCTCCACACACCGCCATACACCTCTATACACCTCCATACACCTCCACACACCGCCATACACCTCCATACACCTCCACACACCGCCATACACCTCCATACACCTCCACACACCTCCATACACCTCCACACACCGCCATACACCACCATACACCGCCATACACCTCCGCACACCTCCATACACCTCCGCACACCTCCAAACACCTCCGCACACCGCCATACACCTCCATACACCTCCGCACACCGCCATACACCACCACACACCGCCATACACCTCCATACACCTCCGCACACCGCCATACACCTCCATACACCTCCGCACACCGCCATACACCTCCGCACACCTCCAAACACCTCCGCACACCTCCACACACCTCCGCACACCGCCATACACCTCCATACACCTCCACACACCACCATACACCTTCATACACCTCCATACACCTCCGCACACTGCCATACTCCTCCACACACCGCCATACACCTCCACACACCGCCATACACCTCCACACACCGCCATACACGCCATACACCTCCGCACACCGCCATACACCTCCGCACACCGCCATACACGCCATACACCTCCACACACCTCCATACACCTCCGCACACCGCCATACACCTCCACACACCGCCATACACCTCCGCACACCGCCATACACCTCCACACACCGCCATACACGCCATACACCTCCGCACACCGCCATACACCTCCGCACACCGCCATACACGCCATACACCTCCACACACCTCCATACACCTCCGCACACCGCCATACACCTCCGCACACCTCCATACACCTCCGCACACCTCCAAACACCTCCGCACACCGCCATACACGCCATACACCTCCGCACACCGCCATACACCTCCACAAACCGCCATACACCTCCACACACCGCCATACACGCCATACACCTCCACACACCGCCATACACCTCCGCACACTGCCATACACCTCCGCACACCGCCATACACCTCCGCACACCGCCATACACCTCCACACACCTCCATACTCCTCCACACACCGCCATACACCTCCGCACACCGCCATACACCTCCACACACCGCCATGCTCCTCCACTCACCACCATACACGCCATACACCTCCATACACCTCCATACTCCACACACTGCCATGCTCCTCCGCACACCGCCATACACCTCCGCACACCGCCATACACCTCCGCACACCGCCATACACCTCCATACACCTCCGCACACCGCCATACACCTCCGCACACCTCCACACACCGCCATACACCGCCATACACCTCCATACACCTCCGCACACCGCCATACACCTCCGCACACCTCCACACACCTCCGCACACCGCCATACACCTCCATACACCTCCGCACACCGCCATACACCTCCACACACCACCATACACCTCCATACACCTCCATACACCTCCGCACACCGCCATACTCCTCCGCACACCGCCATACACCTCCACACACCGCCATACACCTCCACACACCTCCGCACACCGCCATACACCTCCGCACACCGCCATACACCTCCGCACACCGCCATACACGCCATACACCTCCGCACACCGCCATACACCTCCACACACCGCCATACACCTCCACACACCGCCATACACCTCCGCACACCGCCATACACCTCCACACACCGCCATACACGCCATACACCTCCGCACACCGCCATACACGCCATACACCTCCGCACACCGCCATACACGCCATACACCTCCGCACACCGCCATACACCTCCACACACCGCCATACACGCCATACACCTCCGCACACCGCCATACACCGCCATACACGCCATACACCTCCGCACACCGCCATACACCTCCACACACCGCCATACACCTCCGCACACCGCCATACACCTCCGCACACCGCCATACACGCCATACACCTCCACACACCTCCATACACCTCCGCACACCGCCATACACCTCCGCACACCGCCATACACGCCATACACCTCCGCACACCGCCATACACGCCATACACCTCCGCACACTGCCATACACCTCTGCACACTGCCATACTCCTCCGCACACCGCCATACTCCTCCGCACACCGCCATACACCTCCGCACACCGCCATTCACCTCCACACACCTCCATACTCCTCCGCACACCGCCATACACGCCATACACCTCCGCACACTGCCATACACCTCCGCACACTGCCATACTCCTCCGCACACCGCCATACTCCTCCACACACCGCCATACACCTCCGCACACCGCCATACACCTCCGCACACCGCCATACACCTCCATACACCTCCGCACACCGCCATACACCTCCGCACACCTCCACACACCGCCATACACCGCCATACACCTCCATACACCTCCGCACACCGCCATACACCTCCGCACACCTCCACACACCTCCGCACACCGCCATACACCTCCATACACCTCCGCACACCGCCATACACCTCCACACACCACCATACACCTCCATACACCTCCATACACCTCCGCACACCGCCATACTCCTCCGCACACCGCCATACACCTCCACACACCGCCATACACCTCCACACACCTCCGCACACCGCCATACACCTCCGCACACCGCCATACACCTCCGCACACCGCCATACACGCCATACACCTCCGCACACCGCCATACACCTCCACACACCGCCATACACCTCCACACACCGCCATACACCTCCGCACACCGCCATACACCTCCACACACCGCCATACACGCCATACACCTCCGCACACCGCCATACACCTCCGCACACCGCCATACACGCCATACACCTCCGCACACCGCCATACACGCCATACACCTCCGCACACCGCCATACACGCCATACACCTCCGCACACCGCCATACACCTCCACACACCGCCATACACGCCATACACCTCCGCACACCGCCATACACCGCCATACACGCCATACACCTCCGCACACCGCCATACACCTCCACACACCGCCATACACCTCCGCACACCGCCATACACCTCCGCACACCGCCATACACGCCATACACCTCCACACACCTCCATACACCTCCGCACACCGCCATACACCTCCGCACACCGCCATACACGCCATACACCTCCGCACACCGCCATACACCTCCGCACACCGCCATACACGCCATACACCTCCGCACACTGCCATACACCTCTGCACACTGCCATACTCCTCCGCACACCGCCATACTCCTCCGCACACCGCCATACACCTCCGCACACCGCCATTCACCTCCACACACCTCCATACTCCTCCGCACACCGCCATACACGCCATACACCTCCGCACACCGCCATACACGCCATACACCTCCGCACACTGCCATACTCCTCCGCACACCGCCATACTCCTCCACACACCGCCATACACCTCCGCACACCGCCATACACCTCCGCACACCGCCATACACGCCATACACCTCCGCACACCGCCATACACGCCATACACTTCCTCACACCTCCATACTCCTCCACACACCGCCATGCTCCTCCACACACCGCCATACACCTCCGCACACCGCCATACACCTCCGCACACCGCCATACACCTCCGCACATCGCCATACACCTCCGCACACCGCCATACACCGCCATACACCGCCATACACCTCCATACACCTCCATACACCTCCATACACCGCCATACACCTCCACACATCTCCATACACCTCCGCACACCACCATACACCGCCATACACCTCCGCACACCGCCGTACACCTCCATACACCGCCATACACCTCCATACACCTCCGCACACCGCCATACACCTCCATACACCTCCATTCACCTCCATTCACCTCCACACACCGTCATACACCTCCATACACCTCCACACACCGCCATACACCGCCATACACCTCCGCACACCGCCATACACCTCCATACACCTCCATACACCTCCATTCACCTCCACACACCATCATACACCTCCATACACCTCCACACATCGCCATACACCTCCACACATCGCCATACACCTCCATACACCACCACACATCGCCATACACCTCCACACACCTCCATACACCTCCATACACCTCCATACACCTCCATACACCTCCACACACCTCCATACACCTCCATACACCTCCATACACCACCATACACCTCCATACACCTCCACACATCGCCATACACCTCCGCACTCCACCATACACCTCCATACACCTCCATACACCTCCATACACCTCCACACACCGTCATACACCACCATACACCTCCATACACCTCCACACATTTCTAGCACACTTTACAATCAACAGGAATTTATGGTTCACATACATGACAATACATGTTCAAGTTGGCCGACTATAACAAAGTAATCCCTCTCTGGCCAGTCCCTACTCTACCAACATGAAGACCTCCCAATGTATATATACGTTGTGGCCTTCAAGTGGTATACTGGGATGATATCTGCAGCTACAGACATCATCCTGGTGTTGGTTGTTTCTGCTGGTGGACGGTTTGTTTGTATAATCCATCCTAGAAGATTATTAGCCGCTGGATTGCTTTTACATTCGGGGAAGCGGTCATTCCCACCTCTGACTGCCAGTGCCTCTCTGGGCTTTGTGTCCCAACAGAGAACCCAGAACTGAAGACAATGATCCCACCAGCTTACAAAAGAACTTTTTGAGGACCAGAAGGTCCCTCATGAGCTCTATGGTATATGAAACTGGAAGCAACGAGTATTGTCATCACTTCTGGTTTCCCCGGATGTAAACAGCACCATTTTACCCACTTGGCCCCGCCCACAATGTTCTGCAGGTGAGTGGCGGCTACAGGCAAAGCAATGTACCTGTATGTCACCTGATACTTCTGGGTTTTGAGCACACATGTGCCCCCCCCCCCCCTGCTGACCCTACCTGCCATTTGCTGCATCAGCGGGTCCTGGCCAGTGATTGTTACCCGGGACTCTGCTGATCTCCTGCAGTGAATGGAGGAGCAGTCCTGTGTCTGTATTTGTATATAGAGGTCCAGGAACTAGCTGGTTCTTCTCTGTCTGGACCCTTCTCATTCCGGAGAGAGAAGAGAGAGCCGCACTGTGAGGAAAATGTTAGATGAGCACATTTAACCCTTTGATTGCCCCTAGTAACCCTTTGATCCCCTGGTCCCATCACCCAGCCAGTGACATTAGTATGGGGTCAGGGTATAGTATTTTTAACTGATCACTAGTGACATCCAAGAGCATCAGATACCGTCAGGGTCAGTTAGCGCCCCTTCCAGCCAGGGTCAGATTTTGATTGCCCGCACACCATCGCACTCACGCTATAGATTGCTGATCACCCCCATTACTAGTAGAGTGTTTGTACAGATCAATATATTGATCAGGAACAGAACTATACCAGTGCCTCCTTAGTATAGTGTCCCCAAATACGCAGTGTTAGCAGGCTTACCCCATTCACTGCCAGCTCTAGTATTTAGCCCCTCCTCCCAGCAAGAAGTGCAGTGTCAGTGTCATTTCTGATCACTGCCACCTGTGATACATTGCACACAAAACTGCAGCATGAGCACAATCAGGCCTGATCTCTGCTAGCACTAGCAGGTGAATTATATTGGTAGTTGTTCAACCAGTCCCTGACAGCTAGGCGCTCTTTTTCCCCTGAGTCGCACTAGGTACTTGTAAATTTAGAGCCCACAATGCCCCAAAAGAGGTACGCTAGCGAAGAGGCCTACAGGATTGTGAGCATGTCAATGAGAGCAAAGGGGAAGCCTCTCTGACAGAACCTGCCTCAGAATACAAACCTGTAGAAAGCAGCAAAAACCTGACAGGTAGCTCAGATGATGGAGAAGACGTCCCTGCTGAGATCAGGCATACCCGACCCCATGAAGCTGAAGTGCCGGGATCACATGACTTGTCTCACATGCAGCAGAGTGCCAGTACTAGTGCCATGCTACCTTTTGGTGAACTGGTGAGCACAGCGGCCTAGGACATCCTCGCCTTTTACATACCAGCACTGCAGTGTCACTTGGTGATGTGGGGAGTCCCAGGAGTGCAGTATAAGTTGCTGTGGTGGTGAGCACAAGTGGCATCCTGCAGCCACCAAGAATTGGCACACAGACCCATAGAGCCCATCACCCAGCCAGTCCCCCCTATAGAAACCACCAACAATATATCGGGGCCATGTCTGGCATTTCACAAAATCCCTTTATCAGTAATAAAGTTCCTCATGCTCACCTCCATGCAGAACAAGATTGCAGACATCATCTGTCCAGGGGGGAGAGAGTGCCACCAACTTCCCCTTCTGGAGTCCCGAAGCTAGAAGAGCAACTCCCTGCCGTGTCCTCTGATGCTTGTCAGTGGCCCCCAATATTACCAGAACCCCCCTAGTGTATGCTTTGTGGGAGCTCCAAAGTAGGGAGTGGTCAGTAACAGAGGGTGCGTTCAGCTCCAAAACCTCTCGTATTGGACGTTGTAGGTGAATATTACGGGAAGGTTGGGCCAAGAAGTGTAAGTGTCCTATATAGCCTGCTGTTAGACTCTGTCCTTCCACAGCCACTTCCTGTGCATTTCCCCTATATGCCCTATAGGGGTCAGTGTGAGGGGAGCGCACACACCAGCAGGGGGAAGATGGTCAAGGGGGGGTCACTTTCACACGTCACATTCGGAATATTTCTCAATGGAAGGATTTGTGTACATTTGACTGCTTATTGGGACTTTATTGGCCACACTTATCGGATTGTGTGGAAGTCTCAGCCGGGTGTTTACTGCCACTTCTGAAGATCCATCATTTCCTGCACAGGATTGGGACTTGTTTCCTTTATTAATACATCTATTCTATAGTATTGTGTGCTTTATATTTGGGGTTATTCATCCTCTGCCGGGTGTTTATTGCTTTTCACCTTTTTTGTCTTTTCTAGCTCCTTATTCACTTCTCTATCTATTCTTCTTGTTTTATGAAGATCTTCCATTTGGACCCCCAGCAGGGTGTTTATTACTCTCTATGTCTTTGTATCATTTATTCATCATTGACCATTTCTGAGTCTATCTTTTCACATTGGACCCCCAGCAGGGTGTTTACTATTGTTTATTTACTGATGAATGATTCCTGTCCTATTTGGAGTTTCTTCTTTGTCTTGTCACATAGGAGCTCTGTGATTGGCTCTGTCGGGTCTTTACTTTTGTTGGATGAAAGCTTTTTGATCATTAGTAAGGAGTAGCGCAGCACATTTATTTCAGTCATTTCCCCACATAGTGAACCTTGCTGCGTTACCCATCCCCCCTTCCACAATAGAAATAGGAACATGATGGGACCGCGTTATAGCGTGGATCCCCGAATTAGTCTGGCCATACATTATACAATCTTCTTCTTCAATCTCCTTTAGATGGACCTTACACTATGTAGTACAAGGGCCGGCCTGATTGCATACAAATTGGAAGTGTTTAGGTCGGACCTCAAATTCTATGGTTTTGGTAAATCTAAAGGAAAATTGTACAAGAAGATTGTCTAATGTATGGCCAGCCTTAGACATCTGTTGAAGAAAGATCTGATCTGCCATAAACAAGTCTATGAATAGGTGAGGCGAGGCTTAGAAGAAATGCTGTAGGACCTGTCGGTGGAATGCCGTTATTTGCAGTTTTCAGACATTTCCATGCCATCGGTTGGCAGGTATGTGTGGGGGAGGAGCCAGAGATGTCCATGGTGACGTCTGGAACGGCACTGAAATCTGCACAGACGAGTAAATGGCCTCTCCTGATTTTCTGCACTTTTTTCCATACTTTGTACAGGAAGGAAAGCGGTGGGGAGTCGGGCAGATATCGGGTCACAATGGTACATTGAGGGTTATTTATCTCACAGACCAGAATGATGGATCTTCCTGATTCATCGGTAACAATATGGAGGAGTCTGAATGTCAGGGGGTCTGTGATTGCTATCAGCACTCCTCGTTTTCTCTCTGACAGATTGGACAGAAATATATGTGGGAACACTTATGAGTAAAGGAAGGGGTGTTGGATTTGTAGAAGTGTAGTGCAGACCCCAAGCTGGTCCCTCTGTTTGGTCCCAGGTTCCATTCCCTATTGGGTGATGACAGCCAGGCACACAGCAGCTCCCCAGTCTCTCAATGCAATAACCAGGCAATGAGGGTCTTTGTGAAGTTCCATGCTGGTTACACTTGGTTGGAGTGTCGGGGGAGCGTTAGGATTCCCAAATTCAGTGACAACGGTCACAGAGGACACTCTCTGGTAGTAGCTTGTAGGCAGGTGCAGTCTACTTCCTCCACTGCAGGTGGCGCTCTTCCACAGTGGCACTGTTGTTGGAGAAGAAGCCAAGAGGAGCAATGTTCCAGGGGAAGCTATCCTATTGGATGATGCCTCCCCATGTGACCCTAGCAGCCATCTTGGGTCAGGCAGATCCTATTTAAGGCCCTGACTCCCAGGTTTGGTGTGTATTTTGTGAGTTGGTAGAGTAGGGACAGGTACCCCCCTGGTAGGGACAGTACAAGAGGTAAGGGACAGATTCCTGATGAGGAGGGGAAGCGTAGGGTCACAACTCCTTGGACATCCTCCATCTTGGACACAAGATGGCCAGGCCGCACTCTGATCTCTTTACAGTTGATGTCAGGCTGACTAGAACCCGCTCTCACATTACTGGAACCCGTGAATGGACCCCATTGGGCAGCCAAACCACCAGTATCCCACTTATCCTGATGGCCAGTGTCCCCCCTTATCCTGATGGCCAGTGTCCCTCCCCTTGCCCTGATGTCCAGTGTTCCCCATCATTTACCCTAATTTCCATTGCCCCCCTTACCCTGAAGGCTAATGTCCACCATTACCCTGATGGTAAATGTTCCCCCTTACCCTGGAGGCCTGTGTCCCCTCCCTTTACCCTGATGGACAGTGACCCCCATTACCCTGATGGCCAGTGGCCCCTCCTTAACATGATGGCCAGTGGCCTACCTTAGCATGATGGCCAGTGGAACCCCTAAACCTGATGGCAAATTTCCCATTTTTCCTTATATCTGGTTTTCCCCCTTACCTTGATGGCCAGTGTTCCACTCTTACTCAGATGGCCACTGCCCCCCTTACCCTGATGGCCTATGTCCCCCCTAACCCTGATGGCCAGTGTCCCCCCTGATTCATAAAGCCAGTGAGCCCCCTTCCATTTTACCTTGAAGCCCAATGACCCCCTTACCCTGATTGCCAGGGACCTCCCTAGCCCTGATGGAAGGTGACCCCCTTTACCCTAATGGCCAATGTCCACCCTTACCCTGATGACCAGTGATCACCTTTACCTTGATGGCCAGCATTCCCCTTTACCCTAATAGCAAGTGCCCCCCTTTCCCTGATGGCCAGTGTAGCCCCTTACCCTGATTTCCAGTATCCCTCTTATCCTGATGGCCTGTGTCCTTCTTTTCCCCGATGGCCAGTGTTTCCCCCCTTCCCCTTATGGCCAGTGTCCCACTTTACTCATATAGCTATTGTCAACCCTAACCCAAATGGCCAGAGTCCCCCTTACTCTTATGGAAGGTGTTCCCTTTACCCTGATGGCCAGTTTCCCCCTTACCCTGATGGCCAGCATCCATCCATACCCTGATGGCCAGTGTTCTCCCATACCCTGGTGGCCAGTGTCCCCTTTTACCCTAATAGCCAATGCAATCCCCTTACCCTAATAGCCAGTGCCCCCCTTTCCTAAAAGCCAGTGCACCCCCTTTCTTTGATAGTCATTGTCCACACTTACCCTGATTGCCAGTATCCCTATTATCCTGAGGGTCAGTGCCCCCACTTATAATGATGGCCAGTGTCCCTCCTTACCTTAATGGCAAATGTCCACCTCTTACCCCTATGGCCAGTGTCCCCCCTTACCCTTATGGCCAGTGTCCCCCCTTACCCTTATGGCCAGTGTCCCCCCTTACCCCTATGGCCAGTGCACCCCCTTACCCAGATGGCCAGTGTCCCCCCTTAACCTGTTGGCCAATACCCCCTTATTTTGATGGTCAACATCCCCCCCATACCCTGATGGCCAGTGTCCCTCAATACCCTGATGGCCAGTGTCCCCCATTTCCTTGATGGCCAGTGTCCCCCATTTCCTTGATGGCCAGTGTCCCCCATTTCCTTGATGGCTAGTGTCCACACTTATCCTGATGGCCAGTGTCCCCACTTATCCTGATTGTCAGTATCTCTCTCATCCTGATGGCAAGTGCCTCCTTATCCTGATGGCCATTGTTTAATCCATTCCATGAAGGTAACTGTGCCCTCTTGCCCCTATGTCTAGTGTATGTCCTGACCCTTATGGTCAGTGTCCCCCATTACCAACATGGCCAATGTCCCCCCTTCCCCGTATGGCCAGTGTGCCCCCATTCCCTTATAGAGAGTACCTCCTATTGCCTTGATGGTCAGTGATCCACTTTACCCTGATGGCCAGTGTCCCCGCTTACCTGATGGCCAGTTTACCCCGTTGTCACGGACTGCCAGTGCCTCTCCCATCCCCCGCCATATCCCTCCACCCCTCCCATCCCCCTTGTACATTCCGAGGTCTGTGGGGCTTCCATGGACAGGGCTGGGCCGGCCGTTGCCGAGGCAACCTAGCCGCATCCCACACAATCTTCAAAAGACCCGCACAGGAAGCAGCCCTCTCTCTGTTCCTGTCCATGCGGCAGGAATCATCTTGCTCCCAGAAAGATGCTGGGAGGCTCGGGTGAGGGGGACGGAGCCATCCCCCCTGCGCACTCTGAAGACCCCCAAAAGGTCAGGACTGTAGCCCTCTGCAATACCCCAGGGTTGGGAGTCTCCACAGCTCTGCATGAGCCTTCTCCTCAAAGGTCAGACCCCACAGCTGAGACCCTGCAAGTCTGTAAGCCTGTCTACTGAGCACCCTTGCACCCTGGCTGCTGAGGGACCCTGCACACTGTTTGTGGCTGCGGGTCCCTGGAAGCCATCCGCTGCTGAGTGCCCGGGGAGCTGCTGCTGTCTGCTGATCACTGGTTGTCCCTGGAACGCTGACCGCTGGTCGTCCCTGTCTGGAACCGCCTGCCGCTGAGGGTCTGCAAGCTGCTTACCGTGAGTGTCCTGAACTGTCCCCGCTGTGTGCACCGACCACCCGTGTCCTGAACTGTCCCTGTTGTGTGCACCAACCACCCGTGTTCTGAACTGTCCCCGCTGTGTGCACTGACCACCTGTGTCCCGAACAGTCCCTGTTGTGCGCACTGACCACCTGTGTCCTGAACTGTGCCTGCTGTGTGCACCGACCACCCGTGTCCTGAACTGTCCCTGTTGTGCGCACTGACAACCTGTGTTCTGAACTGCCCCCGCTGTGTGCACCGACCACCCGTGTTCTGACCTGCTCCCGCTGTGTGCACCGACCACCCGTGTTCTGAACTGTCCCTGCTGTGTGCACCGACCACCCGTGTTCTGAACTGTTCCCGCTGTGTGCACTGACCACCCGTGTCCTGAACTGTCCCTGTTGTGCGCACTGACCACCTGTGTTCTGAACTGTCCCCGCTGTGTGCACCAACCACCTGTGTTCTGAACTGTCCCCGCTGTGTGCACCAACCACCCGTGTTCTGAACTGTCCCCGCTGTGTGCACTGACCACCTGTGTCCTGAACTGTGCCTGCTGTGTGCACCGACCACTCGTGTTCTGAACTGTCCCCGCTGTGTGCACCGACCACTCGTGTTCTGAACTGTCCCCGCTGTGTGCACCAACCACTCGTGTCCTGAACTGTCCCCGCTGTGTGCACGACCACCCGTGTTCCAAACTGTCCAGCTGTGTGTGCACTGACCACCCGTGTCCAGATGGCATGCCCGGAGTATAGCTACCTGTGGTGCCCCTGAGTGCTTGAGCCATCGCTACCCGTTGAGTCCCCGTGAACCCGATGTCCCTAGAAAGCTGGGTGGGAGCTGTGCTGAGGCCAGACTCCACAGCTAGAGTCCCGTTGAGTCCCCAAGACCCCTGCCCAGGGGGAGATTGCCTGCCTGTTGCCCAAGACTCCAATCCTCTGTCCAGTCACGGAGGGAGTTCGGCTGAGTCTCCAAGCCTAGGGGGAGATTGCCTGCCTGTTGCCCAAGATTCCAATCCTCTGTCCAGTCACGGAGGGAGTTCGGCTGAGTCTCCAAGCCTAGGGGGAGATTGCCTGCCTGTTGCCCGAGACTCCAATCCGCTGTCCAGTCACGGAGGGAGCTCAGCTGAGTCCCCAAGCCTAGGGGTAGATTGCCGCCTGTTGCCCAAGGCCCCTGCCCAGGGGTAGATTGCCGCCTGTTGCCCGAGTCCCCTGCCCAGTGGTAGGTTGCCGCCTGTTGCCCGAGACCCCTGCCCAGGGGTAGATTGCCGCCTGTTGCCCGAGTCTCCAATCCGCTGTCCAGTCACGGAGGGAGCTCGGCTGAGGCCCCAATCCTAGGGGGGAGACTGCCTGCCTGTCACGGAAGACCCCCCGTGCCTGGAATTGTCCCTGGTTTGTGCACACATCACCCTCCCTGCCATTTCCCCATTGAGTGTCTGTCCTTTTGTTGCTTCCATAAAGCTTTGTGTGTCCCCCATCTTCTCCATGTGCTCTGTCCTGCCTGCGCTTCCGTTACACCCCTTATCTTGATGGCCAGTCTACCCCCTTATCCTGATGGCCAATGTTTCTCCCTTACCTTGGTGGCCAGCGTACCCCTTACCCTGATGGCCACTGTCCCCCATTACCCTGATGGCCACTGTCCCCCATTACCCTGATGGCCATTGTCCCCCATTACCCTGATGACCAGTGTCCCCCCTTGCCTAGATGGCCAGTGTCCCCTTTTCCTGATGGACAATGCACCTTTCCCCTTAACTTGATAGCCAGGGTACCTCTGTACCATGATGCCAGTGTCCCTCTTTACCCTGATGGCCATATCCCCCCCTTATCCTGATGGCCAGTGTCCCCCTTTCCCTAATAGTTAGTGTCCTTCTTTCCCTAATATACAGTGTCCCCCCTTACCATGATGGCCAGTGTCCCCCCTTACCCTGATGGCAAGAGTTTTCTCCATTCCCTAATGGCCAGTGTCCCCCTACTACCTCTTTGGCCTGTGTCCCCACTGACACTTATTACCATTGTCCTCCCTTACCAAGATGGCCAGAGTCCCTCCTTTCCCTGATGGCTAGTGTCCTCCCTTTCCCAGATTGCCAGTATCCCTTTTATCCCGATGGCCAGTTCCCCCTTTACCCTGATGGCCAATGTTTTCTTCATTCCCTTATGGCCAGTGTGCCCCCTTTTCATTATGGGCAGTGCCCCCCCTTACCCTGATGGCCAGTGTCCCCCCTTACCTTATTGGCCAGTGTACTCTCCCCCTTAACTTGATGAGTAGGGTACCTCTTTACCCTGATGTCCATAGTCCCCCCTTATCCTTATGGCCAGTGTCCCCCCTTTCCCTGATTGTCAGTGTTCCCCGATATCTGCCCGACTCCCCACCGCTTTCCTTCCGGTACAAAGTATGGAAAAAAGTGCAGAAAATCAGGAGAGGCCATTTACTCGTCTGTGCAGATTTCAGTGCCGTTCCAGGCGTCACCATGGACATCTCTGGCTCCTCCCCCACACATACCTGCCGACCAATGGCATGGAAATGCCTGAAAACTGCAAATAACCGCATTCCACCGACAGGTCCTACAGCATATCTTCTAAGCCTCGCCTCACCTATTCATAGACTTGTTTATGGCAGATCAGATCTTTCTTCAACAGATGTCTAAGGCTGGCCATACATTAGACAATCTTCTTGTACAATTTTCCTTTAGATTTACCAAAACCATAGAATTTGAGGTCCGACCTAAACACTTCCAATTTGTATGCAATCAGGCCGGCCCTTGTACTACATAGTGTAAGGTCCATCTAAAGGAGATTGAAGAAGAAGATTGTATAATGTATGGCCAGACTAATTCCGGGATCCTAAATGGAAGGGGTGTGCTGTGCTGGGGGAGGGGTTTATGGGAAGGCTGGAGGAGTATATAAACTAGGATGGAGGGGGGAGGGAGAATTCAATTATAACGGGGTAGACAGATCAGACCAGGGTCAGTCCCTATTGGGGGGTGGAATGGGGAAAGATGGGGGGAGGGCTATGGCAGGTGATAAGAAGGTTCCCATGTTACAAACAACCAGTGGAATTGGTACCATTTGTATGAAAATAAAAAATACACAAAATCTGTGTGAACAAGATGTCAGTGAATGAACAAGGTGTCAGTGAATGAACAAGGTGTCAGTGAATGAACAAGGTGTCAGTGAATGAACAAGGTATCAGCGAATGGACAAGGTGCCAGTGAAGGAACAAGGTGTCAGTGAATGTACAAGGTGTCAGTGAATGTACAAGGTGTCAGTGAATGGATAAGGTGCCAGTAAATGAACAAGATGTCAGTGAATGGACAAGGTGTCAGTGAATGGACAAGGTGTCAGTGAATGCACAAGGTGCCAGTGAATGCACAAGGTGCCAGTGAATGCACAAGGTGCCAGTGAATGGACAAGGTGTCAGTGAATGGACAAGGTGTCAGTGAAAGAACAAGGTGTCAGTGAAGGAACAAGGTGCCAGTGAAAGAACAAGGTGTCAGTGAAGGAACAAGGTGTCAGTGAAGGAACAAGGTGTCAGTGAATGTACAAGGTGTCAGTGAATGGATAAGGTGCCAGTAAATGAACAAGATGTCAGTGAATGGACAAGGTGTCAGTGAATGCACAAGGTGCCAGTGAATGGACAAGGTGCCAGTGAATGGACAAGGCGCCAGTGAATGGACAAGGCGTCAGTGAATGAACAAGGCGCCAGTGAATGGACAAGGCGCCAGTGAATGGACAAGGCGCCAGTGAATGGACAAGGCGCCAGTGAATGGACAAGGCGTCAGTGAAGGAACAAGGTGTCAGTGAATGGACAAGGTGTCAGTGAATGAACAAGGTGTCGGTGAATGAACAAGGTGTCAGTGAATGAACAAGGTGTCAGTGAATGAACAAGGTGTCAGTGAATGAACAAGGTGTCAGTGAATGGAAGTGTTTGTTCCCCAATGTCAGACGTCTGCCCAGCACAATCGGTGAGTTGGAAGGTTCGGTGAATGAAGAGAACTAGGACTGAATTGGTATTGCTGAATCTTGTCTTCATTCGTCACATGACTGGGCCATTCATATTCCTGGCTAGGTTCCCTTTCGGAGAGACGGGGGAATAGGAGAGGTGTTGGTGTCTCTATGTGAGAAGTCATCTCAGAGCGAGTGTGAAGGAGGACCTAGGTGATGGAGAGTGTGATGAGGCTGAAGTATTATGGGTGGGACTTCCATTTCCGGCACCATGTGAGGATGGAGTGACCTGTCGCTGCTCCCAGCCCCGCCGCCCTCTGATACTGCGCCAGATCACCGGTCACCTGGGCGGTTCTCATACCCCCCGCCCTAGGGGACCAGATGGACCACTTTTTGGAGCGCTCCGCTCCTCGATCGTCCCAGGGACCCCGGTTGGATCCTGACTCCGGGCCGGAGGCAACTCCCAAGATGGCTGCCGCCATACAACACACCCAGCATGTAGATATCCCGATTCCTCCTGCAGAAGAGATGGCGGGCAGCTCTTTCTCACACACAAAGATCGCTCAGGCTGTAGCCAGCATACTCACCCCATTGATCGATGAAGCAGTAGACAAGGCGGTACAACATGGTATGGAACAGCTGCGGCAGGAATTTCATAGGCAGATTCATGGCTGGAGGAAGCAGAACGGCACATTTTATCCGTAGAGAAGCAATTACATCCGGTAAATAATCCCCTTACTACACCGGGGAACGTACCGCAATCCATCCTTGACAAATGACAGGATTTGGAGAACAGATCACACAGGAACAACCTGCGTATCATTGGTCTACCAGAAAGCTATAAACCATCCTCTCTGATGGAACTCTGCAACCACCGCATTCCTGAGGCCTTAGGCCTACGCTATCCCTGTGTTGTGGAAAGGACTCATCGGGTGGGACCACCACAAGACCCTGACCCAGACCACCAGCTGAAGCCTAGACCAATAATTGTCAGGTGCCCCAATTATGCCGATAAACACCTTATTTTGCAGCACTACCACAAAGGTGGGACATTTACCATGACAACCACAAATTGCTGCTTTCTGCTGACTATTCTGTGGAAGTGTCAAAATTGCACAAATCTTTTGCCTCAATCTGCTCCCTACTTCACCAGCATGATCTACGGTTGTCTTTGGCCTTCCAGCGGTGCTACACCTACGCTCCCCTGACGGTGATCAGCTATCGGTTACTTCTCCTGAGGCGGCTAAACAATACGTGGAATCTCTGCTAGCCGGTGATCTGTCCTCTAATCATGCAATGGATGAGACCACCATTGTCGCCCCACCTGTGGGTAGTATCTCGGCCAAACATCTAAGCAGCCCAGTGAAGCACCCATCTAAACACGGACACTATGCTGTCGGCTCCAAACACAGAGGAACTACCTGATGAGCCCAAGACGGGTCGGCTTATCCTTTGGAGGGTTTGTTATCCTCCGGCTACTACTGGGCCTAAAGTGCGTTCTGTTGATGTTGTTCTCCTCTTTCCTTTTATTTAATATACACGTCATGTTGTATGCATGTCTCAGGGAGAGGACATCCCGATGGTTTTCATGTATGTTCTGGGCCTGAGCACCCTATTCAGTTCCCATTGCAGCCCGATCTGTTCTCAGATCCTGTCACATTGGTTTTATATTGAGTTACTGTCCTCCCCAAACCCACGCTCCCCCCGGGGGGGGGGCAGCTTCTATATCCTAAGGCGGAGTGCTCCTTCCACATCCCATTTGGCATTCCCTCTGGTGCTCTATATGGCTCACTAATGTCAGTCCTTTATCATGCAGGGGATTGGAAGCTGGACATTCTGATAGTGGAGTGTACCTCACATGGAAACAAGTGAAGTCCTTAGACATTTCTGGGTTTCCTCGGTTTTTGTTTTTCATTTTGATTAGTTTTTCCTCTGTTCATATATACATTCACCTATTGTGATACTGTCTCTGATTACCAGCCGGTTATTGTACTGTATCTGTTATCTGCCTAGAGGCAGGGACCAGGCCTGGAACTCATAGTAGGGTTCTTTTCTCTCTTGTCTCAGGTGAGCACATCCCTTTTTGTCTTTCATCCTTTTATCGGAGAGCACTGCTTTGATATATCACACACTTGATCCCTACGGAGTTATGCGGGTCATCTCCTGGAATGTCAAGGGTCTACGCTCTCCGGGCAAACGGATGAAGATCCTACATCACTTAAAATGCTTGAAAGCAGACATTGCCCTTCTACAAGAGACACACCTTTTAGAATCTGATCTTCATCGTCTCAGGAAACTCTGGATAGGGGAGGTTATTGGTTCAACGGCCACAAGTCGCGTGGGGGTGGCCATCCTCTTCCATAAACATCTGTCCTACACCGTTCGCTCGATAGATAGAGACTAAGAGGGACATAAACTCACTGCACATCTATCTATAGCATCTAAAGACATAGCAATTACTAATATCTATGCTGTAAACTCTCCAGGTATTCCATGTTTCCAGGATCTTACTCTATGGCCCTCCGCTCTCCTGACTGCCTCCATTTGATGGGAGGAGACTTTAATATTCTAATGCATCCTATTGAGGACAGAAATTCATGATCCTCAGGACCCAAAGTGATCTCCCATCTACACATGGCATCTACACATGGTGGACGTATGGCATCTTTCTCACCCGACAGTGAATTCACCTACTACTCGCCTCCACACGACACCATGTCCTGTATTGACTATGTATTCTGCTCTTCATCCCTTTTACCTATGGTGAGAAACTCAGAGATCTTGGAAATAGCCATCTCAGACCACAGCCCGGTTGTGGTCACACTTGATGATCACCAACCTAGCGGTAATCCACCCCCTTGGAGATTTCCCATCCTACCTCATGGACAATGAAGACTTTCGTCATATGTTACTCAGTGCTTGGAATGACTATGCCCTCACCAACGCAGAACATGCTACTGATCCCATTTTATTTTGGGAAACGGCTAAGGCGGTCCTGCAGGGTAAAATTATATCTTATGTTTCCCAGTAAAAGCGGCACTCCTTGGACCAGATTTGCCTGGCCAGCACATCCATTCATAAAGCCCAATTAGAACTTGGCCAAAACAGATCCACGGCAATGAAACGGAAATGGCAGGAAGCTAAGAGAAATTTTGAGTTATGGGTCGAACAAAGGGAACGCATTAAAACGTCTTATCACTCCCTATGATTCCATAAATACGGCAACAAGGCCGGAAAACTCCTGGCCAACTGTCAGGGCCTGGACTTGAACCTGGGACTTCTACTATGTCAGTCAGTAACTCTTCTCACTGAGCTACCTAGGATGCTGGACAACAATCTGCCTCATCTATTGGATAATCCTGCCTTGTGCCTTGTTTGCTCTTGACCCTTGAACTCCTTGCTGCTCCCATGAACTTCCTACAGTATATAAGCCATGTCCTTGGACTTCCTCCTTGCCAGATTATTGTGCCTTCCAGCCAATATCCCGCTCATCTTTACTGCTGCCGGCTATATCGTTTGTGACCGACTTTTGGCTTGTGACTGACTCCGCTTTTGTCTTATCCCTGAACTGTTTGATCCGCTATCGGTTTCCAGCTTGCCCTTCCCCTAGTGGGGTGATCCTGAGACTGCGACCTGGTATTCACACGCAGCCAAATCCATCTCCACCATTAGGAGCTCTGGGGAAGACCGGTGGATACTTGGACCCCACACCTCAGGTGAGCCTGCTGGTTTCAGGTAAGCCTTACAACTGCTGTAGCAATTGGTCTCTGAACCTGACCTTACACCGTGACACCCACCTTTGTTGAGGCCCCTATGCTGCTACCCATATTATGGGGCTTAAGGACACTCAAAGAAATCTGACAACCTCATCGCCTGAAATATCGTCTCTATTAACAAATTTCTACCAACAGTTGTACTCTGAGGAACAGGTTGATATGGAAAAAGCGGAATCACTTCTGCAATCTCTTCATTTATCACGTCTTTCCCAATCACAATTGGATGAGCTGAACGCACCTATCTCATCGGAAGAGCTCCATTACTAATCTATCTAACGGTACAGCCCCTGGCCCAGATGGGTACTCATCTGAATTTTACAAATTATCCCGTGAATATATTCACCATACCCTGTTGCAAGTATACAACAATATATGGCAGGGTGGCCCTTACCTCCCTATGGGCTCTACAGCGTTTATAAAGTCACTGGCCAAAAAGGGCAAAGACCCCACTCTCCCCGGCTTGTACCACCCTATCTCGCTCATTAATGTGGATGGTAAGATCTTGTCCAAAATAGTCGCATCCAGTCTGGCAAATGTACTCTCTGGCCTCCTGCACCGCGCTCAGGCAGGGTTTGTCAAAGGTAGATCAGCAGTTCTACATATCCGCAAAGTCATTATGGCGCTGGAACAGGCCAAGCTTCACCCCGATAAAGATACGGCCATTTTGTCTCTTGGCGCAGAAAAAGCTTTCGATAATATTAATCTCCACTGGCTCTTCCTAGTCTTGAGGAAATTCAGTTTTCAAGGCCAATCACACATTTATTTCTTTCCATGTATTCCTCTCCTCCTAGGCTAATCACTCAGAGTACATTATCGGAACCTATTCGTCAAAAAAAGGGAACCCGCCAGGGCTGCCCCCTCTCCTGTCCAACCTGGCTATTGAACCTCTTTCCAGACTGCTCAATTCTCACCCCCTTCTTTCCGGAATGACAATTGGCAGTGCAGCCATGAAAGCTGCTTTACTTGCAGACGACATTCTCATCTTTTCCTCTGCAGTGCCCACTGATCTCCCTGTTATTCAGGATCTATTCACCACCTTCCAGCTCTGTTCTGGCCTACACATAGACTTCACCAAAAGGGAAATTCTCCCGCTTACCCCATATCACTCCAGGTCATGGATCACGTCCTCCCCGCTTCAGATAGCCTCCCATCATATCACCTATTTGTGTATCCAGATAGGGAAGGATCCATCATCTCTCTATCGGCTCAACTGTCTCCCCGTTTCTGAGAAGATTAATCGGGAATTGGATAAATGGTCTACTCTTCCCCTTTCACTTTTCATCAGGTGCCATCTCTTTACAATGGTGTCATTTGTGAGACGTTTATACCCCCTGCAAACCTTTCCTTTATTGCCTCAGCATACAGATATCCAATCTTTACATAAATCATGACAAGTGTGATGGTGGAATGGGCCTCCCCAATATCCGCTTATATAACCGCCCCACATAGCACAGACCTACCCAAACCTTTACCCCCCCGGGTCCATCTGTGTCTTCTGTCTGCTCGGAGAGTGTTACTGAGGGCCTGGATATCTCCTCACACCCCCACCCTGTCCTCTGTCAAGAGAGGTCTGAAATCACTTTTATACCTGGAAAAATTGGATACCCCGGTCCAAAATTTTGGCCCCACCAAGTGTTTTTTCACACGTTGGAAGGTCTTTATCGAACATACATTCTCTCAATGGGAAATAAGTCAACTTATGGTTACATTTCAATACACAGCCTGGTATGCTAAATCCAACCTGACTAATACCCTAGGCTGCATGAAGGTCTTGGACCCTACATCTATTATGGGAAATTATCCCCCCACCCTGGGGGACTTTCTTTTACACCTGTAGAGCAAATGGAGTAGGAGTTGTTAGCCCAAGGCCCTATCCCTATCCCTCAGGGGTTCTTATTCAGTGTTTTTGTTCTAATCCTTGGGAATCTGTTTGATGTAAATGTACTCCTACCCATATGACGTCTCCTTTCTGTGACTATGGAGCGATATGTTCCAGTTTGGGGTGGAGTCAAGGTCTCCAGTCCTGAACTCTCCCATATATGTATGAATATGACGTCTCACTTGTGAATGACAAGCTTTCCTCTGATTATTTGTCCTGCAGGGTACATTCCTTTTATTATTCTGGGGATCTGCTATTCATTTGTTGTTGTTGTCTTCTGCCCGGTTCCTGTGTATCCGGATCCCGTATATTATGTTCCTTTTCTTATATTGACAAAGGTCATCATTGGAGATTGTTATAGGCCCCCCAGTGTTAATGAGGAGGTGGAGACTCAGCTCCTCCCACAGATGGAAAGGGCTGCAAGGGCGGGGACAGTGATAATAATGGGGGATGGTAACTACCCGGAAAGTGACTGGAGTAATGGGACTGCAGGAACAGGTAACCCCTCAATACCGGCACTTCTACCCCCTTCCTGCCCACACCAAGGTTCAGCTTTCAGCGCTCTCACACTTTGAATGACAATTGATCAGTCATGCAACACTGTACACAGAGGAAATGTTTGTCCTTTATTCACACAAATACAGCTTTCTTCTGGCGGTATGTAATTAGCACGAGGTTATAACATTTTGCAAATAAGTAATTTTCCTTTATAAATTTGGGCCAAAATGTCTACAACTACATTACTATGGTAACAATAATCCCAATCTGTGTGTATTACTTAGTCTGTGTGGAAGTTATAGAGTCTGCAAGATACGGTACCAATCATTGGAAATTGATCACACCTGACCACAGCTGACCACAGCTGACCACACCTGACCACACCTGACCACACCTGACCACACCTGATCACACCTGACCACACCTGATCACACCTGACCACACCTGACCACACCTGACCACCCCTGATCACACCTGACCACACCTGACCACACCTGACCACAGCTGACCTCACCTGACCACACCTGACCACACCTGATCACGCCTGATCACAGCTGACCTCACCTGACCACACCTGACCACACCTGACCACACCTGACCACACCTGACCTCACCTGACCACACCTGACCACACCTGATCACACCTGACCACACCTGATCACAGCTGACCTCACCTGACCACACCTGACCACACCTGATCACGCCTGATCACAGCTGACCTCACCTGACCACACCTGACCACACCTGACCACACCTGACCACACCTGACCTCACCTGACCACACCTGACCACACCTGACCACACCTGACCACAGCTGACCACACCTGATCACACCTGATCACAGCTGACCACACCTGATCACACCTGATCACAACTGACCACACCTGACCACACCTGACCACACCTGACCACACCTGATCACAGCTGACCACACCTGATCACACCTGACCACACCTGACCACACCTGATCACAGCTGACCTCACCTGACCACACCTGATCACACCTGACCACACCTGAGCACAGCTGACCACACTTGACCACACCTGATCACACTTGACCACACCTGATCACACCTGACCACACCTGATCACACCTGATCACACCTGATCTCGCCTGACCACAGCTGACCACACCTGACCACACATGACCACACCTGATCACACCTGAGCACACCTGACCACACCTGATGTACTGACAGCTGATCTCATTTCTGGAGATACTAACAAGCCAGGACAGGACAGATTCCCCCAAATGACAGCTTTTTGGAAATTAAACATTCTTTGAAAAATTAAGAAAGTAAATAAAATTATTTTTTTTCACATAATTGTTATATTAACCCCTCCCCCTCCTGAGGATTTACCCCCCTTAATAACCACGCCTCTTTTTGCTACTCGGCGCTGCACTAATTCAACTGATAATTGCGCGGTCATGCAATGCTGCACCCAAACAGAATTTTCATCTTTTTTTCACACAAATAGAGCTTTCTTTCGGTGGGATTTGGTCACCGGTGTGTTTTTTACGTTTTGCGTTATAAACAAAAAAAGACCGAACATTTTGAAGAAAAACAATATTTTTTACTTTTGGCTATAAAAAATATATAGTAAAATCAAAGTTAGTTATAAATTTAGGCCAAAATGTCTCCGGCTCCATGTTTATGGTGAAATATCCCAATAATTGTATATTGATTGCTTTGTGTGACAGTTATAGAGATACAAACTATGGGAGAGATACTGCAATTTACACCATTTTCTGCTATACAGCGCTGCGCTAGTTTAACGGACAGTTGCGCGGTCATGCAATACGGTACATAAATGAAATGTATCTCCTTTTTTTAAAACAAATAGAGCTTTCTTTCAGTAGTATTTGATCACCTGTGCGCTTTTTATTTTTGACGCTCTAAACAAAAAAAGTTTTGAAAAAAATATATTTTCTGTCATAAAAAATATCCAAAAAACTAAAATGTCATCATAAATGTAGAAAAAATGTATTCTGCTCCATGTTTTTGGTTAAAAAATTCCCAATTAGTGTATATTGATTGCTTTGTGTGACAGTTATAGAGATACAGACTATGGGAGAGATCATGGGGTGTACACAGCTTGTACTTCTGACAGCCCATCACATTTCTGGGGGGCTAAAATACCAGGACACTGCAAACACCCCCAAATACCAGGACAGTACAAACACCCCCAAATACCAGGATAGTACAAACACCCCCAAATACCAGGACAGTACAACACCCCCAAATACCAGGACAGCACAAACACCCCCAAATACCAGGACAGTACAAACACCCCCAAATACCAGGACAGTACAAACACCCCCAAATACCAGGACAGTACAAACACCCCCCATTACCAGGAAAGTACAAACACCCCCAAATACCAGGACAGTACAAACACCCCCAAATACCAGGATAATGCAAACACCCCCAAATACCAGGACAGTACAACCCCCCCAAATACCAGGACAGTGCAAACACCCCCAAATACCAGGACAGTACAACCCCCCAAATACCAGGACAATGCAAACACCCCCAAATACCAGGATAGTACAAACACCCCCAAATACCAGGACAGTACAAACACCCCCAAATACCAGGACGGTGCAAACACCCCCAAATACCAGGACGGTGCAAACACCCCCAAATACCAGGACAGTACAAAACCCCCCCAAATACCAGGACGGTGCAAATACCCCCAAATACCAGGACAGTACAAACACCCCCAAATACCAGGATAATACAAACACCCCCAAATACCAGGACAGTACAAACACCCCCAAATACCAGGACAGTACAAACACCCCCAAATACCAGGATAATGCAAACACCCCCAAATACCAGGACAGTACAAACACCCCCAAATACCAGCACAGTACAAACACCCCCAAATACCGGGACACTGCAAACACCCCCAAATACCAGGACAGTACAAACACCCCCAAATACCAGGACAGTACAAACACCCCCAAATACCAGGACAGTACAAACACCCCCAAATACCAGGACACTGCAAACACCCCCAAATACCAGGACAGTACAAACACCCCCAAATACCAGGACAGTACAACCCCCCCAAATACCAGGACAGTGCAAACACCCCCAAATACCAGGACAGTACAACCCCCCAAATACCAGGACAATGCAAACACCCCCAAATACCAGGATAGTACAAACACCCCCAAATACCAGGACAGTACAAACACCCCCAAATACCAGGACGGTGCAAACACCCCCAAATACCAGGACAGTACAAACACCCCCAAATACCAGGACAGTACTACCCCCCCAAATACCAGGACAGTACAAAACCCCCCCAAATACCAGGACGGTGCAAATACCCCCAAATACCAGGACGGTCCCCCCCCCTTCCCCTCCCACTCTGCGTTTTCTCTCTTCTCCTTTACATCATACATTTCTATTATTTCTAACTCCATTTCCAGGGGTATTATGTCCTCATATATTTCACTTTTTCTCTGTATTCTTCCCATTTTCTCCACTTTATATTATACATCTCCATCTTATCTATATACATGTAATACAATCTTTCTGTCCCACAGATCTGATTCATTCTGCCCATCCAATCCTCCTCTGTTGGCACCTCTTTTCCCCAAAACCCGGGTATGAAGCTGTTGGCTGCACTCAGATAATGCCATATCCCGAGACCTTGTATAGTTTTACTGGGAGCTCTGTGATATGGAGGAGACATAACTCTGGTCTAATCCAATATTAATCTCACTGATTTTCCTTCCTAAATAAACCATTTTCCTCCAAAACACCTGTATTCTTGGACCCTCCCACCATACATGATACCACGTGCCCACCTCTCCGCTCCAACACAACCGTGAGATCTCCCCATTCAATGTGTGCTGTACATTAGGTGTGATGTGCCACCCAACACTTCTCATTGGTCTCCACCTCCCGCAGACTGAGATTTTCCTGAATTCATCGAAGCATTTTCCTTCATCAATTTCTCTTCCCATATCTCTCTCCCACTTCTCTATGTACATTCATTTTGTGTCCGTGTCTAATTCTATTCATATCTTATGTATGTTTGCAATTCCGTGTCCCCCATCACCCCGTGTCTCCATCACCCCGTGTCCCCCATCACCCCGTGTCTCCCATCACCCCGTGTCTCCCATCACCCCGTGTCTCCATCACCCCGTGTCCCCCATCACCCCGTGTCTCCCATCACCCCGTGTCTCCCATCACCCCGTGTCCTCCATCACCCCGTGTCCTCCATCACCCCGTGTCCCCCATCACCCCGTGTCCTCCATCACCCCGTGTCTCCCATCACCCCGTGTCCCCATCACCCCGTGTCCCCCATCACCCCGTGTCTCCCATCACCCCGTGTCTCCCATCACCCCGTGTCTCCCATCACCCCGTGTCTCCCATCACCCCGTGTCTCTCATCACCCCGTGTCTCCATCACCCCGTGTCTCCCATCACCCCGTATCTCCATCTCTCCAATGGATTCCACTCTTTTCTAGTTCTCATGGGCTTTGGGAGACTCTCAGAAACATTGGTGATATCGTAATCTATCCATCTTATTGAAGACTTCTCCCTTTTTTTTCTCCATTTCTCTATACGATCCCAATTCCTCCCCCACCATTATATCCCTCAATTGTGCCTCTTGTTTTATGATCCATTTCCTGCGATGTTTTCCTGCCCAGGAATAAAATATTCTGTGTTCCTTAGTGGCATTACCTGTGAATTGAAAAGCCCCCCCTCTGTCTGTGTAACATTTCCCCCACATAATACATGAAGTGTCTACATACTTGTGCTGTCCTCTAGTCCCCGATATTCTGCAGGCACTCATACAATCCTACTCACATGTCTTCCACTCCGTGGATTCTCCATTTTGACCCGTTTCTCTGGATTATGAGTCCCGTCACAAATTCTCACAATTCTCACCGCTTTATAATATCTCCTGCAGTCTGGTACCCCCTCCCCCTCTTTCTTTACTTCTAGTCAGCGTTTCATGGCGTATTCTAGGCTTTGTATTCCTCCATATATATCTTATTATCATTTTTATCAGTTCTTTAATATACGCCTCTGGAAGTTTGATTGGAATCATTTGAAATCTATATAATACTTTGGGCACGATTACCATTTTTATGAGGTTTATGCCCCATCCAGGACGGGTTTGCACCTCCCACTCTCTTCAGCTCCTCCTTAACCTCATTTAACCCCTTCCCGTCCGGCTGTTGTATATAAACGGGCGGACGGTGGCAGTGCAGGGACGGGTGGACATTTATAAACGGCCTCCCCGCACCCTGCTTGTGCGCGCTCCCCGGGACCGCGCAGCACCACGATCCGGTGCCCGCTGTGTCCTCCGGACACAGTGAAACACCGATCGTCGGACGGGACCTCTGTACGAGATCCCGATCATGTGATCACTGATTGGCCAATCAGTGATCACATGCAAAGTAGTAAGCAAGATGTCACTTCTGACATCATTGCTTACTAAGTGTGAAATCTGTGAATGATCACAGAGGTCACATGGTACAGGGCCATTCACAAGAGGGCCATTCCTTGTACCATATGACAAGCTGTGACCAATCACAGCTCACTCAGTACTTCTCAATGAGTGCAAGAATGCAGCCAGAGAGAAAGAGAAATGATTGCTTTACACCCTATATGGGAGTAAAAGCAATCAGAGTAAAAAAAAAAAAAAAAAAAAAAAATTTTCATCACCCCCCACAAGTAGTACAGTGTCACCATGGTGACCCCACACTGCTAGGGTGACAGTATGTAAAAAAAAAAAAATAAAAAAAATAATAATATAAAAAAATAAAATAAAAATGTTTAAAAATTATAATTTTTGCTTCTAAACTAATTTGGATTTTTTTTTTTTTACTAAAAAGATAACGGAATAAATTGTGGCTAAGATTTATGATGAGATATTATTTATTTGCAAAATTTTATAAAAAAAACACTTTTTTTCAAAATTTTTGGACATTTCATTTACATAGCAAAAAAAATACAAATCCCAGCGGTGAATAAATACCACCAAAATAAAGCTTTATCTGTCTCAAAAAAATGGTAAAAAATTAATATGGGTACAGTGTTGCATGACCGCGCAATTGTCATTCAAAGTGTGATAGCGCTGAAAGCTGAAAATTGCCCTGGGGGGGAAGGGGGGGAAAGTGTCCGGACTGGAAGGGGGGGCAAGTGTCCGGTCTGGAAGGGGGGGAGTGTCTGAACTGGAAGGGGGGGGAGTGTCCGGACTGGAAGGGGGGGAAGTGTCCGGACTGGAAGGGGGGGGGAGTGTCCGGACAGGAAGTGGTTAATAGTGAAATATAATTGGTTTTATACAGATTCTTAGTTGAGGTGACAGTTTTATCTCCAGATACTTTCATTCTTTATCTCCCAAACAAATGGGAATTCTTTGTATTTTTTCTTTGTCACTATTTTTCAGCTCCGCGGAGGATGGGCGATGCAACAGGACAATGATGACCCAAAGCAGACAAGTCATTGAACAAAACAATGGCTGCAACAGCACAGAATACGCCTTCTGGAGTGGCCCAGTCAGAGTCCTGACCTCAACCCCATTGAAATGCTGTGGCATGACCTTAAGAGAGCGATTCACACCAGACATCCCAAGAATATTGCTACACTGAAACAGTTTTGTGAAGAGGAGTGGTCCAAAATGACTCCAGATCGTTGTGCAGGTCTGATCTGCAACTACAAGAAACGTTTGGTTGAGGTTATTGCTGCCAAAGGAGGGTCAACCAGTTATTAAGTCCAAAGGTTCACATACTTTTTCCTCCCTGCACTGTGAATGTTTACATGTTATGTGCAATGAAACCATGGCAACATCTAATGTTTGTGTAGTATTATGTTCAGCAGACTGTGTTCTTCTATTGTTGTGACTTAGATGACGTTCAGAGCACATTTTATGCCCAATTCATGCAAAACTCCACGGAATCCCAAGGGGTTCACATACTTTTTCTTGCAACTGTATGAGGATGAAGTCCCGGCATAGTCTGAGGGAAGCAGAACGATTTTTGGAGAGGAGTGTGAAGATGAGGGTATAGTATGTTGTTTGCTGAGTATTGGGTGATATGAATGTATGATGGTGTCACCGGTATTATCTATAGTCCATAGAAGTATCAGGTGCCGGCCTTCGGGGGCGGAGATATTGGTATGACGAACAAAGTTCGGTGTCTCTGATGGCGGTGACGACTCCTCTTTGTTTTTCAGAGGCATTGGCAGTACAGACACGTGGAAACGTTTTGTGTCAGCATGTAGGAGGGGCCCAATCTAGGGAACGAGTCTCTGGAACACGGAGTATATCACATGTATGTTGGAATGCCTGTTCCCACATGTGTGTACATTTGGCCGGATGATTCAAGCCATCGCCATTAATAGATATAATGTTTATAGCCATTGAATCGATCGATTTGCCGACATTAATGGGGGCCAAACCAAGGGGCCCCTAAAGCGGTAATACGAGGGAAAGTGTCTGGACTGGAAGGAGGGAAAGTGTCTGGACTGGAAGGGGGGGAAGTGT
Organism: Staurois parvus; assembly: GCF_062004578.1. Classification (NCBI taxonomy): domain Eukaryota; kingdom Metazoa; phylum Chordata; class Amphibia; order Anura; family Ranidae; genus Staurois; species Staurois parvus. Next base: position 193,709 of record NW_028320344.1, on the reverse strand, counting down.
CCGGACTGGAAGGAGGGAAAGTGTCCGGACTGGAAGGGGGGGAAAGTGTCGGGACTGGAAGGGGGTGAAAGTGTCCGGACTGGAAGGGGGGGAAAGTGTCGGGACTGGAAGGGGGGGAAAGTGTCCTGACTGGAAGGGGGGAAAGTGTCCGGACTGGAAGGAGGGAAAGTGTCCGGACTGGAAGGGGGGGAAAGTGTCAGGACTGGAAGGGGGTGAAAGTGTCCGGACGGAAAGGGGATGAAAGTGTCCGGACTGAAAGGGGATGAAAGTGTCCGGACTGGAAGGGGGGGAAAGTGTCCGGACTGAAAGGGGATGAAAGTGTCCGGACTGGAAGGGGGGGAAAGTGTCCGGACTGGAAGGGAGGGAAAGTGTATGGACTGGAAGGGGGGGAAAGTGTCTGGACTGGAAGGGAGGGAAAGTGTCCGGACTGGAAGGGGGTGAAAGTGTCCGGACTGGAAGGGGGTGAAAGTGTCTGGACTGGAAGGGGGTGAAAGTGTCCGGACTGGAAGGGGGGGGAAAGTGTCCGGACTGGAAGGGGATGAAAGTGTCCAGACTGGAAGGGGGGGAAGTGTCCGGACTGGAAGGGGGTGAAAGTGTCCGGACTGGAAGGGGATGAAAGTGTCCGGACTGGAAGGGGGTGAAAGTGTCCGGACTGGAAGGGGATGAAAGTGTCCGGACTGGAAGGGGGTGAAAGTGTCTGGACTGGAAGGGGGGGAAAGTGTCCAGACTGGAAGGGGATGAAAGTGTCCGGACTGGAAGGGGGGGAAGTGTCCGGACTGGAAGGGGGTGAAAGTGTCCGGACTGGAAGGGGGTGAAAGTGTCCGGACTGGAAGGGGATGAAAGTGTCCGGACTGGAAGGGGGTGAAAGTGTCCGGACTGGAAGGGGGGGAAAGTGTCCGGACTGGAAGGGGATGAAAGTGTCCGGACTGGAAGGGGGGGAAAGTGTCCGCACTGGAAGGGGGGGAAAGTGTCTGGACTGGAAGGGAGGGAGGGAGGGAAAGTGTCCGGACTGGAAGGGAGGGAAAGTGTCCAGACTGGAAGGGGGGGAAAGTGTCCGGACTGGAAGGGGGGGAAGTGTCTGGACTTGAACGGGGTAAAATATCCGGACTGGAAGGGGGGGAAAGTGTCTGGACTGGAAGGGGGGGGAAGTGTCCGGACTGGAAGGGGGGGGGAAAGTGTCCAGACTGGAAGGGGGGAAAGTGTCCAGACTGGAAGGGGGGAAAAGTGTCCGGACTGGAAGGGGGGGAAAGTGTCCGGACTGGAAGGGGGGGAAAGTGTCCGGACAGGAAGGGGGTGAAAGTGTCCGGACTGGAAGGGAGGGAAAGTGTCCGGACTGGAAGGAGGGAAAGTGTCCGGACTGGAAGGGGGGGAAAGTGTCCGGACTGGAAGGGGGGGAAAGTGTCCGGACTGGAAGGGGGGGAAAGTGTCCGGACTGGAAGGGGGGGAAAGTGTCCGGACTGGAAGGGGGTGAAAGCTTCCGGACTGGAAGGGGGGGAAAGTGTCCGGACTGGAAGGGGGGGGGAAGTCTCCGGACTGGAAGGGGGGGGAAGTGTCCAGACTGGAAGGGGGGGGAAAGTGTCCGGACTGGAAGGGGGGAAAAGTGTCCGGACTGGAAGGGGGGAAAAGTGTCCGGACTGGAAGGGGGGGAAAGTGTCCGGACTGGAAGGGGGTGAAAGTGTCTGGACTGGAAGGGGGGAAAGTGTCCGGACTGGAAGGGGGGGAAAGTGTCCGGACTGGAAGGGGGTGAAAGTGTCCGGACTGGAAGGGGTGAAAGTGTCCGGACTGGAAGGGGGGAAAAGTGTCCGGACTGGAAGGGGGGAAAAGTGTCCGGACTGGAAGGGGGGAAAAGTGTCCGGACTGGAAGGGGGGGAAAGTGTCCAGACTGGAAGGGGGGGAAGTGTCCGGACTGGAAACAAGTCTCTTGAACACGGAGTATATCACATGTATGTTGGAATGCCTGTTCCCACATGTGTGTACGTTTGGCCGGATGATTCAAGCTATCGCCATTAATAGATATAATTTTTATAGCCATTGAATCGATCGATTTGCCGACATTAATGGGGGCTGAACCAAGGGGCCCCTAAAGCGGTAATACGTTTGTATGCGCAGGTCAGGTAAACCATTCCGACTCTCAGGAATGACACCGTAGTAGAAACAAGAAGGAAACAAACAAACAAATACAGAGAACAAATCAGTAACAAATAGGATCTCAGCCGCGATCGGAACGCAAAGAAAACCGCATTGTACTGTGTTGGGTAGTACCCCTCAGGGGCGGGGCTTACACCTGTGACATGACATGTGGGCGGGACCATGATATGGCGGTATAGGGTGAATGTTTGGCGTTGGTCAGTGACCAGGTTCCACTCTGGAGACTCTCTGGTGGTGGTAGAATGTTGTGCGTGGCTTTGTGGGAGAATGTCGCACTCTCCGAGACATTGCACCCCTTCCTCTAGGCTGTGGATTGTGATGATCGACTCATTCTGGGGACCATCAATTTAGTGGGGTGACCCCAACGTCCAATCATTTTGTGGTTTGTTATCGGGAGGAGATCGGTCCCGAGTGGCGCGGTGCGCTTAGATAAATCTGTGAAAAGCTGTAAAGAGGAGAATGGCGCAGGCACAGGTTGGGGTTTGGGCGCCATTTGCGGGATTCGTTCTTGGAGGTGACAACAATGAGTTGTCATGGAGACATGTGGAGGGATTTAGGTGTCACATAGGAGGGTTTGGGCGCCATTTGCGGGATTCATTCTTGGAGGTGACAACAATGAGTTGTCATGGAGACATGTGGAGGGATTTAGGTGTCACATAGGAGGGTTTGGGCGCCATTTGCGGGATTCGTTCTTGGAGGTGACAACAATGAGTTGTCATGGAGACATGTGGAGGGATTTAGGTGTCACATAGGAGGGTTTGGGCGCCATTTGCGGGATTCGTTCTTGGAGGTGACAACAATGAGTTGTCATGGAGACATGTGGAGGGATTTAGGTGTCACATAGGAGGGTTTGGGCCCCATTTGCGGGATTCGTTCTTGGAGGTGACAACAATGAGTTGTCATGGAGACATGTGGAGGGATTTAGGTGTCACATAGGAGGGTTTGGGCGCCATTTGCGGGATTCGTTCTTGGAGGTGACAACAATGAGTTGTCATGGAGACATGTGGAGGGATTTAGGTGTCACATAGGAGGTTTGGGAAGGTCATGGGTTCCATCCATGGTCACATCTGGGTTTGCAGCCTCAGGTAGGAGGCCAGGAAAGATCTCTCGGGGATCGGCTCCCGATTGGTCGGGTTGGATGGATTCTGGAATGCCTCTTATTGGATGTTGTTACGCTGTGATCTATCCTCCAGAGCTGACACTTTGTTTCAGCCAATCCCTTTCTTCATCCCTTTGGTGGTGGGCGTGTCTACTAGGGTGGTAAAGGAAGGGGCGGAGTCTCCCAGCTCTGTGGCGGAGATCCTTCATCTCTGATTGGTTGCAGAGTGAATGATAGGTGACGGTATGGATGATGTCTCCTTCATGAATGGATGAGAAATAGGCGGACTAGTAGGAGGAGACTTACCCATTGGATGGGAGGAATGACTTGCAGAATGGGAAGTATTAGTGGGAGAATCTGTCCCAGCATGCTGTGGGCTCATATCTGTCATTCTACGCAGAGGAGACCGGCTGCAGGAGGAGAGAGCGCTGACACCTGCTTAACAAGGTGTCACAGGAGAAGCTGTGTGCTGAGTGAGAGGAGGAGGATCCTGAGCTGCTGCTGCCGCCCTGTTGGGGATGGCTGGGATCCCCCCCTGAGGGGAGGAGCTTCCTCTCAGCTTTCCTCTTCTTTGTCATCTCCCTGAGGGTCACTGGGCTGTTGCCTCTCCTCTGGGGTGTCAGCTCCGCCCACTGCTGTGTGCTGGAACTGTGAGTACAGCAGAGCTGGGGGGGATGCAGTCAATCAGACTGCTCCGGACACGCCCACAATCCGGGGATTTTGTGATGTTTAAAAATGACAGTTATTATTGACAGTTAAAAAAGCAGAGTTATTTTATGTCAGTTGAAAAATGACAGTTATTATTTGTCAAATTTTTTTTTTTTTTTTAACAGTTGAAAAACGACAGTTATATTTGACAGAAAATTAGTGTATATTTGAAAAATGAGGGTTTTTTGACAGTTGAAAAATGACAGTTTTTTTTACAGTGGCAATAAAATGCAGATAATTTTTGACAGTGAAAGAAAAATCACATGTAATAAAGAGGGGTTTTTTAACAGTTGAAAAATGATAGTTTTTTTAGTTGAAAAAGTACAATTTTTTTCTTACAGAGTTATTTTTTTTGTCAGTTAAAAACAAAATTATTTTTGACAGTAGAAAAATTAGGGTTTTTTTGTCAGTAAAAAAAAAAAAATGACTGGCTAAAATGACAGTTAAAAAAAAATGTTTTTGTTGTCATTAAAAGGAAAAAAATTGTCAGTTGAAAAATTTGTTATATTTGACATTTGAAAATGACAGTTAATTTTTTACAGTGGAAAGAAATGGCAATTGAAAAATGAGTGTGTTTGACAGTTGAAAAATTACAGCTATTTCTTGTTGTAAAAAAAACATTTTTTAAAGTTGAAAAATTACAGTTATATTTTTATTTTTGCAAAAAAAATATTTTTTTTGTCAGTGGCAATAAAATGACAGTCGAAAAATGAGGAGTTTTTTCAACAATTGATAATGACAGTTAATTTTTTTTTACAGTGGCAAAAAAATGACAGGTAATTTTTGACAGTGGAAAAAATGACAGTTGAAAAATGTTATTTTTTGTTGTTAAAATTTTTTTTTTTTTTTTTTTTTTTTTACAGTTGAAACATTACATTTAACAGTTGATAAACGACAGTTATATTTGACAGTTGGAATTTTTTTTTTACAGTGGAAGTAAAATGCAGATCATTTTTGACAGTGAAAAAAAAAAAATCACATTTAAAAAAAGAGGTTTTTTTTTCGACCGTTGAAAATGACAGTTAATTTTTTTACAGTAGCAAAAGAAATGAGAGGTAATTTTTGACAGTGGAAAAAAATGGTAATTGAAAAATGAGGTTTTTTTTAATGTTGAAAAATGACAGTTATTTTTTCTCGTAAAAATTAGGGTTTACTTACAGTTGAAAAAAGTCATCTATTTTTTTTAACAGTCAAAAAATGTCAGTTATATTTGACAGTTGAAAGATGACAGTATTTCACACTGGCAAAAAAATGCAGATAATTTTTGACAGTAAAAAAAAAAAAAAAAATCACATTTAAAAAGAGGGTTTTTTTTGTCAATTGAAAAATTACATTTAATTTTGACAGTAGAAAAATGCATTATTTTTTGTCAGTTATTTTTGACATCTAAAAATGATGTTTTATTTGTAATTTTAAACAAATTAGTTATTTTTTGTCAGTTGAAAAATGACAATTATTTTTGACTTTTTTACAACAAATTTTTCTACTGTCAAAAAAACCCTCATTTTTCAATTGCCATTTTTTGAACTTTCAAAAATAACTAATTGTTCTACTCTCAAATATAACTGTTGGTTTTCAAAAATAAAATTTTAACTAACAAAAAAGTCATTTTTAAAATGTCAAAAAAACCCTAATTTTTCAATTATCATTTTTTTGCAAATGTCAAATTTTTTTTGTCAATTTTCAACTGACAAAAAATAATTCTTATATTTCAACAGACAAAAAAACCCTCATTTTTAATTGTCAAAAATAACTCATATTTTGCCTGTTATTTTTCAAGTGTCAAAAATAATTATCAACTGACAAAATATCTGTCATTTTTCACCTGTAAAAAATAACTCCTTTTTATCAACAAATATTAACTGTCATTTTTAAACTGTCAATAAAACCATAATTTTTCAATTGCCATTTTTTGCCACTGTCAAATATAACTGTCACTTTTCAACTGTAAAAAATAACTCATTTTAAACTGAAAATATAACTGTCATTTTTTAAATGACCAAAAAAATACTAGTTTTCAACTGTCAAAAAAACTGTCATTTTTTTCAACTTAATAAAAATAACTGTCATTTGGAAACTTCCAATAAATCTGTCATTTTTTAATTGTCATAAACCCCTCATTTTTTCAGCTGTCATTTTATTGCTACTGTCAAAAATAACAGTCACAAGCATGCAGCCAGTGAAGGCGGAACACTCGGACCTCCTGCATGCTTGTTCCTGGTCAGTGACACACTAGGGAGTGAAGGGAGGATTAGGATGAAGATGACGGCCCCAAAACCTGCAGCTTTCTCCACAAATCACTCCTGTTTCCTGCCCTTCCTCCTATTGGCTGAGTATTGCCCCAATCACCAATCAGATCATCCCCCTTGTGATGTCTCTGGGTAGATCTCTCACTTCTGGCTCCTCCCACATATCTTTATACAACCTCCCCTTACACCTACCCCGACATGGAGGGGCTGAGTGAAGGTGGTGGTGAAGGTGTGGAGGTGTCGGATCGGGTCACACACATCATAGAAGGAGATCCGCCCGGCCTCATAATCCAGATCTATCCTGACTCTGGTACGGGAGACACCGCCGAGGAATGGGGTCATATTACTGTCATGTATCGCTGAGTACTGATTACTCCCCAACCCCCACTTCAGCAACCCCCAGGACTTCTTATTATATCCAATCTCTGACTGAGCTCCTCTCCTGTCTATATTGGGGTAACACATCCCGACTCTGCAATGCCCTGACCCCCCGACATCCACTTCCCAGTAATGTCTCCCGGAGGAGAAGCTCTGACTGCTCATCACCTGAGGATAACCCTGGAACCTCTCTGGTGTTTCTGGCCATTTCTGATGTGATGATGAGGATGCAGTTTTCCCGTCATCTGATATATGTAGACCATTAGCAGCTGTCCTCACATCCAGTAATATGTCTGTAACCCCCGACACCCCCCATGTTTGCTGTACAGCCCCAATATTTGGTCCTCCAGTGGGGGAGGGTTGGGGGTCTGGCCTGGATGGTGGAGCATTGATGGGACCTTTACCCTTTGTAGTAGAATGTGGAGAGACATGTGTGCCTGTACATTTCTGTACATTGACCCCAAACATGATATCAGATAAACCCGTGTGTAATGTGTGTGAGATCCCCCCCACATCCCCATCCCCTCCATCATGGAAGAGGTTCTCATGTCTCTCTCTGTCCTCATCATCTCCATCCTCAGTATCACACAAGTCACCTGTGTCTGATTCCTGTAGGACAGTCAGTGGATCCGTCATGTTACACAGCTTCTCAATGTCCCTCATCTTCCTGGATAGCTCCTCCTTCTTTATTTCCAGATCCTGAATATAATCCAACATGGGACGGGAGACTCGCTCTGCCCACTCGGAGATGTCCCTCAGGACTCTCTTCTCCAGGTCTTCCAGACGTCTCCTGAGGTCTCTGAACAGGGCAGTGACTCTCTTGGTTTCATCATCTGCTTTTCCTTGTACTTTCCTCCTGCGTTCCTGCAGACTCTGGGCTCTTTTCTCCGTCTCCTCTCTCTCTGTCATCAGTTTCTGCAGAACATTCCTCAGTTTCTTCTTCTTCATCTCAGAGGCCTCCTCCAGAGTCTCCACCTGGTGTCCCCGATGTTCTCCGACCAAACTGCAGGACACACAGATACAGGTGGAGTCCTCGGTGCAGTAATACTCCAGGATCTTCTTATGGATGGAGCATTTCCTGTCCTTCAGGGAAGTGGTGGGGTCACATAGGACGTGTTCTGGTGACTTGCTGTGGACTCTCAGGTGGTTGTCACACAGAGAAGCTTCACACAGCAGACAGGATTTCACAGCCGGTACAGGAGTGTGAATACAGTGAGTACAGAAGACCCCGGACTCCTCCTGCTCTGGATGGGTAGACTGGAAGTTCTCCACTATGTTACGTAGTGTTATGTTCCTCCTCAGTGCAGGACGTTCCTGGAACTCTTCTCTGCATTCAGGACAGGAATAACCTCCAGACTCCTCCTGTGTATCCAACACACGGCCAATACAGTCCCGGCAGAAGTTGTGTCCACATCTCAGGGTTACAGGATCTGTATAAATGTTCAGACAGACGGAACATTCCAGCTCCTTCCTCAGATCAGAAGACGCCATCGCTGAGAGCAGAAGACAGAATGACGGGGAAAGTCTCTGACACTCCGTATCCAATGTGACCCGTTCTGTACACTCCTACACGGGGCGAGGTGTACATTCCTACACAGGGAGAGGCTGGGACTGAGACACGTAGCTAGAAGAATTCTTCTACAGAAGGACACAGACATGTAATAAGTAGTGACGGGTCCAACACCCCCCTGTTCGGTTCGCGGTCCAACATTCCAACTTGACGAAAGTTCAACCTCAAACTTCGAACTCAATGCAAGTCTATGGGACTGGAACTTGTAAATGGGAAAGTGTCCATTCTGAAGGCTTTTATGCCAGTTATTGGCCCCAGAAGTGGTATGGGGACTCGGGGACGGCCCTGAGGGACAGGAATCATAAAAAAATATAAAATGTAATTATCATTCCTGGGGGGTCCCCATAAACTCCCTGCAAAGTTGCACATCAGTACAATGTATAGGACCTGCTGCAGCACGACTGACATTTATATTTTAAAAAAAAAAAGCTGTGTGGGGTCCCCCTAATCCATAACAGACCCTTTAGGTCCGGTGGGAAGGTTAGGGGGGACCCCACAGTGACATTTTTTTTAAAGTGCGTGGGGTTCCCCCTAAAAGCCAAACCAGGCCCTTTAGACCTGATAGGCCTTCTAAGGAGAACCCCACCCCCCAAAAAATAGATGGAAAAAGTGTGGGGTCCCCCCTAACTTCATACCAGACCCTTGATCCGAGCGCAGGCCTGGAAGGCCTAAAAGGGGGGAAAGAAAAAGTGTCCCTCCCCTCCCTGGGCCTTACCAGGACACATGCCCTCAGCATGGAGACAAGGGCCTCTTCCCCAAAACCCTGGTTGTGGGGGTCTGCGGGCAGGGGGCTCATTAGTATCAAGGTACTCCTTCAAATAAGGGGGCACCCTGATGTTGCCCCCTTGTGAATGAGTAAGGGGTACAAAATAAATAAAATTGGGCCTTGGGTGTTGGTGGTGCCTGAACACTGTAACCCCTCACAGTCACTCTTGCTGGGCGCAGGCAGGGGCCCCGCAGTTAAAAATTGGTAACAATTACAGAAAAATGGTAAACAAACATTGAAATGACATGCACCTGTGAAACGGGGGTCAAAAAATTGGGCCTTGGGTGTTGGTGGGGCCCTAAACCAAACAAATAGTTGGAAGTGACCATAATCAGGATTGAGGAATAGGATAGGCAGCATAGGCAGTCTTCAAGGGATCCCAGATCCCTAACAAATGGGATCAGTTACATCAGCATCAGGGACAAGATAGTTGCTGTTGATCCAGGACTGATTCATGTTGATAAATGTCAGCTGGTCAGCGGAGTCTGTGGACAGACGCACTCTTTTATCCGTCACAAAACCTCCAGCAGCACTGAATGTCCGTTCAGAAAGCACGCTGGGTGCAGGACAGGTCAGTAGCTGGATGGCATATTGAGCAAGTTCTGGCCAGTGATCCATCCTCAAGACCCAGTAGCCCAGTGGATGTTCAGTTGGAAAGGTCTCCAAGTCTGCTCTTGCCCCTAGATAATCCTGCACCATATGATGCAGACCCTGCCGATGGGTGCTTAAACCTAATATCCCTGGGCACTGAGGACTAAAGAACTGTTTGAAGGCATCGGTCAGCCGGCCACCTTCTCCACCGCTCTTCCTTTGACAGAACGAAGCCTCAGAAACACGTTGTCCAGGAAATGGTGACCTCCCATTGTCTGGAAAGGTTCTACACAAATGTTTTTTCATGGTGTCCTCAAGATGTTTCCTCCTCTGCTCCCTCTGTGAAGACTGGATGAGCCCTGCAACTTCACCCTTGTAACGTGGATCAAGAGGGGTTGCCAACCAGTACTGATCCCTCTCCTTGATAGCACGAATCCTCGGGCCCTTACGCAGGCTTTGCAGAATCAGGGAGCCCATGCAGAGTAAGTTTGAGGAGGCAGGAGATTCTGAGTCCTCTGGGTCACTGAGGATGACATTGTCAGGAACTACCTCCTCCCAGCCATGTACTACTCCTGGTTGGGGTTCTGGGGACTGAAAACCACCCCTTGAAGACTGCTGTATGTGATCCTCTACTTCCATGGTGCTGCAATCCTCCTCCTTCTCTTCCTCCTCCTGCTGTGTGTTTTGTGGCCCCTCAGGAATGGTTTCTGCATAAAGGGGGCCTTGAGAGGACAGGAAATCCCCCTCTTCCTCCCGCTGTTCTTCCTCAAGTGCCCTGTCCATGATTCCATGCAGCGTGTGCTCCAGCAGGAAGACTAGAGGGATAATGTCACGGATGCATGCATTGTCACGGCTCACCATCCCTGTGGCCCTCAAATGGTGACAGGACAGTGCATGCATCCTTTTCAGCAGCCACTGGTGTGGTGAAAAGAAGCCAAGCTCCCCTGAGCCTGTCCTTGTGCCATATTCACACAGGTACTCATTGTTGGTCCTCTGCTGTGTGTGCAGCCGCTGCAGCATTGCCAATGTTGGGTTCCACCTGGTGGACATGTCACAAATGAGGTGGTTGGTGGGCAGGTTGAATTCCCGTTGAATGTCAGCCAGCCGAACACTGGCCGTGTATGACCACCGGAAATGGCCACAGACTTTTCTGGCCTGCCTCAGAAGATCTTGAAAGCCTGGGTACCTGTTCAAGAAACACTGCACCACCAAATTCAGGACATGTGCCATGCATGGAACATGTGCCAAGTGTCCCTGTTGGAGGGCGGAGAGAAGGGAGGTGCCATAGTCATACAACCATTCATGGCTCAATCTGCCATGGTGTCAACCATCTCTGAGCCGGCCCCTGCAGAGCTGACAGAATCTCTGGCCCGGTGTGGCTCCTGTCCCCTAGACAGACCGGCTGAAGCACCACGTGGCATCTCTTAGCCTGACTGCTTGTGTAGCCCCTTGAATGCTTACGGAGCACTGCTGGTTCAGAGGACAATTCAGCAGAAGAGGCCATAGAGGCAGAGGAAGAGGAGGGGGTGGGGCAGACAGAAGTGGCAGAATCACCACTAGATTTTTGGAGGTGTGGTGGTGGAACAAGCTCCAGCACTGAACCCTGTCCTGCATCCTTCCCAGCTGCTAGCAGAGTCACCCAGTGTGCCGTGAAGGATATGTAACGTCCCTGACCACGCCTGCTGGACCACGTGTCAGTAATGTGGACCTATCTGCTGACCGCCCTGTCCAACGAGGCCAATACATTGCCTTCCACATGATGGTACAGAGCTGGAATGGACTTACGTGATAAGAATTGTCTTTTCAGAACCTGCCACTGTGGTACCGAACATTCTGCAAATTCACGGAAGGGGGCGGAGTCCAGCAGATGGAACGGCAGAAGTTGTAATGCAGCAATTTGGCCAGGCTAGCATTTAGACACTGAGCATGTGGATGGGTGGGACATGTGGATGTGTGGGACATGTGGATGGGTGGGACATGTGGATGGGTGGGACATGTGGACGGGTGAGACATGTGGATAGGTGGGACATGTGGATGGGTGAGACATGTGGATGGGCGGGACATGTGGATGGGTGGGACATGTGGATGGGTGGGACATGTGGATGGGCGGGACATGTGGATGGGTGGGACATGTGGATGGGTGGGGCAGTATTTTTTTCACGGTTCAGCAAATGGGGTAGTGAAATGTTCCTGCTGAAATGATCAGGTGGTGTACTGCTATCAGATGGGGTGCAGGACCTGTGGCCCCCATTGCTGTACCATCACTCCTCTCAGTGGAGGCTGTTGAGAAGGCCGGATGTATTACAGAGGAGGTAGAGATCCCAGATGAGGACCAAGAAGAAGTCTGCACTGTTTTCGGATGTGGGTCTTTCAGGTGCTGTTCCCAATGGGTTGCATGGCGGCTCGTCATATGTCTGGTCCAGCATGTGGTGCCCAAGCGGCTGGTGTTTTGGCCACGCTTGATCTGCTTCAGACAGAGACTACAAATAGCAATGCTGCGATCTGCTGCGCATGTGTTGGAATAAGCCCACACCAGAGAACTTGTGGAAGTCTGCATGGAGTCAGCAGTGCCCCGCCCCTGAGGAGCTCTGTCATGTGATGCCATCGGTTGGCTGTCCTTACGCCTGTCCCTGGAGGACATCCTGCCTCGTTTGAGTTCTGCCTCCTCCTCACTGTCCTCCTCTGTTCTCTCACCCAAGTACAGTCAGTGACCTCATCATCCCCATCCTCCTCATCACTGGACTCAACTTGGCAGTGTGCTGCGGCTGGGGGAACATGACTGACAATTTCTGACAATTTCTTTTCCCTCACTGGCGCCGCTCTCTGACAGATTGGACAGAAATATATGTGGGAACACTTCTGAGTAAAGGAAGGGGTGTTGGATTTGTAGAAGTGTAGTGCAGACCCCAAGCTGGTCCCTCTGTTTGGTCCCAGGTCCCAGGTCCCATTCCCTATTGGGTGTTGACAGCCAGGCACACAGCAGCTCCCCAGTCTCTCAATGCAATAACCAGGCAATGAGGGTCTTTGTAAAGTTCCATGCTGGTTACACTTGGTTGGAGTGTCGGGGGAGCGTTAGGATTCCCAAATTCAGTGACAACGGTCACAGAGGACACTCTCTGGTAGTAGCTTGTAGGCAGGTGCAGTCTACTTCCTCCACTGCAGGTGGCGCTCTTCCACAGTGGCACTGTTGTTGGAGAAGAAGCCAAGATGAAAAGGGTTACAGGGGAACCTATCTTATTGGATGATCCCTTCCCATGTGACCCTAGCAGCCATCTTGGGTCTGGCAGAACCTATTTAACCTCCCTAGCGGTCTGATTATGTCAGTATTTCTGTGCTCAAAGCGGTACATTTTTTTGCATGGAAATATGTAGTTTTTTATTGTAGGCTGTAATTTAGGAATAACTCACTGAAATCTGTCCGGACAAGAGTCTAGTAAACATCCCGGGGAGGATAAAACTTGAAACACAAAATCATAAATTATAATTTAATAAATAATCATAAAAAATAATAATATAATAATAATAAATGTAATTCAATAATATAATCACCAAAACCACTGAAATGTGAAATAGAGCGCCAAGTTGGCCCATCGCTGAGCTCAGTCGCAGAATCGTTTTCAGTGTCTGATGAGGAATTTCCCCCACCAATCATTATCACTCAATTCTGCAAGTGGTTCTGATTTACTATCGCTGTTCTCTAGCCGCTCTAAAACCGCGTCTGACCTAAAGGGACGCTTTTTGGATGCCATGGACGTTTCTCAGTTTCCAGGCAGAAAGGGCGGTAAAAATGCAGGCAGGGCGCCGGACAAAGCACTCGGGACACAATGTATGTGAAATGGTTTGATACAGGAATGTTTTACTATGTAAAATTTTTTTTGAAAAAAATGACATTTTTTAAAATTTTCAAATTTCCCGCCGCCGGCAGCGCCCGTACGTCCCGACGTCACAGGGACCGGAACACAGAAGCCGGATGCCGGCATCGGCCGGAGGAGATGGCCGGGGACACTGCAGGGGACACATCGCGGGAGCGAAGGACAAGGTAAGTGCTGCAGGGAATCCCTGAGCAGCGCCGCAGGGTAAGCCCGAGTGTAGCTCGGGGGGGAGGGGGGGTCACCACTTTTGGTACTGACATTTTACCCCGAGCTACACTCGGGAATACCGCCAGGGGGGTTAAGGCCCTGGCTCCCAGGTTTGGTGTGTATTTTGTGAGTGGGTAGAGTAGGGACAGGTACCCCCCTGGTAGGGACAATACAAGAGGTTAGGAAAAGATCCCTGATGAGGAGGGAAAGCGTAGGGTCACAACTCCTTGGACATCATCCCGCTTGGCCATGAGACGTCCAGGCCGCACCCCATTGGGCAGCCAAACCACCAGTATCCCACTTATCCCGATGGCATGTGTCCCCCCTAACCCTGATGGCCAATGTCCCTCCCCTTATCCTGATGGCATGTTTCCCCCTTAACCCTGATGGCCAGTGCCCCTCCCCTTTCCCTGCTGGCCAGTGTTCCCCACCATTTACCCTAATTTCCATTATCTAACCCTTACCCTGGAGGCCTGTGTCCCCTCCCTTTACCCTGATGGACAGTGACCCCCCCTTACCCTAATGGCCAGTGTCTCCTTACCCTGATGGCCAGTGTCCCCCCTTACCCTGACGGCCAGTGCCCCACCCATTACCCTGATGGACAGTGACCCCCCCTTACCCTAATGGCCAGTGTCTCCTTTACCCTGATGGCCAGTGTCCCCCCTTACCCTGACGGCCAGTGCCCCACCCATTACCCTGATGGACAATGGCCCCTCCTTAACATGATAACCAGTGGCCCACCTTAGCATGATGGCCAGTGGACCCCCTTAACCCGATGGCAAATTTCCCATTTTTCCTTATGTCTGGTTTTCCCCCTTACCGTGATAGCCAGTGTTCCACTCTTACTCAGATGGCCACTGCCCCCCTTACCCTGATGGCGAGTGTCCCCCCTCTTCCATAAAGCCAGTGAACCCCCTTGCCCTGATGACCAATATCCCATTTTTCCTTGAAGCCCAGTGATCCCCTTACCCTGATTGCCAGTGACCTTCCTAGCCCTGATGGAAGGTGACCCCCCCCTTACCCTAATGGCCAGTGTTCACCCTTACCCTGATGTCCAGTGATTACCTTTACCTTGATGACCAGCATTACCCCTTACCCTAATAAACATTGTTCCCCTTTCCTTAATAGCCAGTGCCCCCCTTTCCCTGATGGCCAGTGTCCCCCCTTACCCTGATTTCCAGTATCCTTCTTATCCTGATGGTCTGTGTCCCTCTTTTCCCTGATGGCCAGTTTTCCCCCCTTCCCCTTATGGCCAGTGTCCCACCTTACCCATATAGCTAGTGTTAACTCTAACCCAAATGGCCAGTGTCCCCCTTACTCTGATGGCCAGTGATCCTCTTACCCTGATGGCCAGTGTCCCCCTTACTCTGTTGGCCAGTGCCCCCCTTACCCAGATGGACAATGCACCCCTTACCCTGATGGCCAGTTTCCCTCCATACCCTGATGGGCAGTGTTCTCCCTTACCCAAATAGCCAGTGCACCCCATTTCTTTGATGGCCATTGTCCACACTTACCCTGATTGCCAGTATCCGTATTATCCTAAGGGTCAGTGCCCCCACTTATAATGATGGCCAGTGTCCCCCCTTACCCTGATGGCAAATGTCCACCTCTTACCCCTATGGACAGTGTCCCCTTTTACCCTTATGGCCAGTGTCTCCCCTTACCCTTATGGCCAGCATCCCCCCTTACCCCTTTGGCCAGTGTACCCCCTTACCCCTATGGCAAGTGTTCCCCCTTACAAATATGGCCAGTGTCCCCTCCTTACCCAGATGGCTAGTGTCCCTCCTTACCTAGATGGCCGGTGTCCCCCACCCTGATGGCCAGTGTTCCTCCTTACCCTGATGGCTAATACCCCCTTACCCTGATGGCCAACATCCCCCCCATACCCTGATCGCTAGCATCTTCCCATACCCTGATGGCCAATGTCCCTCCATTCCCTGTTGGCCAAAGTCCCCCCATACCCTGATGGCTAGTGCCCCCCCCCTTTCCTTGATGGCCAGTACCCCCTTACCCTGATGGCCAGTGTCCCCGCTTATCCTGATTTTCAGTATCTCTCACATCCTGATGGCAAGTGCCCCCTTACCCTGATGGCCATAGTTTTCCCTGATGGTAACTGTGCCCTCTTACCCCTATGTCTAGTGTACCTCCTGACCCTTATGGTCAGTGTCCCCCATTTCCAACATGGCCAATGTCCCCACTTCCCCGTATGGTCAGTGTGCCCTCTTTCCTTTATAGAGAGTACCTCCTCTTGCTCTGATGGTCAGTGATCCCCCTTACCCTGATGGCCAGTGTCCCCGCTTACCTAACGGCCAGTCTGCTGTCTTATCTTGATGGCCAGTCTATCTACTTATCCTGATGGCCAATGTTTCTCCCTTACCTTGATGGCCAGCGTACCCCTTACCCTGATGGCAAGTGTCCCCCTTACCATGATGACCAGTGCCCCCCATACCCTGATTACCAGTGTCCCCCCCTTGCCCTGATGGCCAGTGTCTCCTTTCCCAGGATGGATAATGCACCTCCCCCCTTAACTTGATGGCCAGGGTACCTCTTTACCATGATGGACAGTGTCCATCTTTACCCTGATGGCCATATCCCCCATTACCCTTACGGTCTGAATCCCCCCTTACCCTGATGGCCAGTGTCCCCCTTTTCCTAATAGCCAGTGCCCTCCTTTCCTTAATAGAATGTGCCCCCCCTTACCATGATGGCCAGTGTCCCCCCTTACCCTTGTTTCCAGTATCCCTCTTTCCTTATGACCAGTGCCCCCCTTACCCTGATGGCAAGAGTTTTCTCCCGTCCCTGATGGCCAGTGTTTCCCTACTACCTCTTTGGCATGTGTCCCCCCTGACACTTATTACATTGTCCTCCCATACAAAGATGGCCAGAGTTCCTCCTTTCCCTGATGGCTAGTGTCCTCCCTTTCCTTGATGGCTAGTGTCCTCCCTTTCCATGATGGCCAGTGTGATCCCATTCCCTGATGGCCAGCGTGCCTCCTTTTTTTGATGGCTAGTGTCCTCCCTTTCCCTGATAGCCAGTGGGCCCCCTTTCCCTAATGGCCAGTGTCCCAACTTACCCTTATGGCCAATGTCCCCCCTTACCCTGTGGGTCAAAGTCCACTTTAACCTGATTACCAGTATCCCTCTTATTCTATTGGCCAATGCCCCCCTTACCCTGATGGCCAGTGTCCCTGCTTACCCTGATTGCCAGTATCACTTTTTTTTTTCCCATAAAGTTTATTAATAAACTCGGAGCATACAATAGGTCCAGGTAATACAAGGTATCAGTCAGAAATACAATAGGAGGTGATACACATACAGCAAACAAAAAGATACATAGCAATACATAGACAAAGAATCAGACGTAAGTCATCCCAGGGAAAAGAAAACAGGAAGAATGAGGACATGCGAGCGCAGGAACAGTAAAGGCATATCTGGTCTCAAGCTGTCAGGGATCGCGGCTCCATGTCCCTCGATCGCGGCTCCGTCCCCCGCGCATGCGCATTGGCGGCAGATCGCGCCGGGACACAGGCACTAGGTCCCGGCGAGCCGCGGATGACAGGACATCGCGCATGCGCAGTAGGTGCCGGGGGATGAAAAGCGGAGGAGAGTGATAGCTTGATACCCAGGGCCCTGCACAAGGCTCTCCAAAATTTAGAGGTAAATTGTACCCCGCGATCAGATACCACGTCTTCTGGAACCCCATGTAACCTGACCACTTCTCTGATAAAAATCAGAGCAGTCTCTATAGCCGAAGGAATACTCTTCAAGGGTACAAAATGAGCCATCTTCGACAGGCGGTCAACAATGACAAAAAGTGCAGTATGACCCTGGGACGGAGGTAGCTCCACTATAAAATCCATGGCTATCATTTGCCAAGAGCGAGCAGGAATGGGTAGTGGGCGTAGCAGGCCCCAGGCCTTGTTTCTAGTTGGCTTGTTTCTCTGGCAAACAGCACAAGACTTCACGTATCGTTTACAATCTCTGTTCATGTTAGGCCACCAGAAGGTGCGTTTCAGCAGCTCCAGCGTTTTTGCCACTCCAAAATGCCCTGCCATTGGATGATCGTGACAGTGCCCCAAGACCTGCGTCTGCACCTCCTCTGGTACCACAATCAATCCCTCCTTTCGTATCAGACCTCCTTCGTGGGAGAGTGGTACTTCTGGTAAGGAAGACCATGTCCCTGATGCGTCTTGCAGTTTTGCACGCAGATCAGTTTGAAGGGCCAAAAAGTTCCCTGATGACAGGATGGTATCCGGCCTGAGTTCCTCCTTGGGGTCCTCAAACATGCGAGAAAGGGCGTCTGGCTTAGTATTCTTTGAACCTGGCCTATAAGTGATGTGGAACGAAAAACGAGAAAAGAAGAGTGCCCACCTAGCTTGTCGTGGCCTTAGGCGTTTAGCTGTTCTTAGATATTCGAGATTCTTGTGATCTGTGAAGATCAAAATCGGGTGGGCTGCTCCTTCCAGCAAGTATCTCCACTCCTCCAGAGCGGTCTTGATGGCCAGTAGCTCCCGGTCCCCAATGTCATAGTTACGCTCTGCCGGGGTGAGTTTCCTAGAGAAAAATGCCACTGGATGCAGCAGTTCTTTTGGTCCTTTCCTCTGGGACAGAATTGATCCCACCGCGTTTTCGGATGCATCTACTTCTAGCACATATGGTAGTGCTGCGTCCGGGTGGCCCAGAATGGGAGCTGTGGTAAACAATCGTTTCAAAGTTTCAAATGCTTCCTGAGCTTCTGATGTCCATTTAAAGCGGACCCCTGACTTAGTCAGCTGCGTGATAGGGGAGACCAGACCTGAAAAATTCCTAATGAACTTCCTGTAGAAGTTGGCGAACCCAATGAATCGTTGGACGCCTTTTTTATCAGTTGGGATTGGCCATTCAAGAATCGCCGCGACTTTTTGGGAATCCATTGCGACCCCCGCAGTGGAGATGATCAGACCCAGGAAAGAAATGCTCTGCTGCTCAAAACAACACTTATCGGCCTTGGCATATAAGCCGTGTAGGCGCAAACGCTCCAGAACCTTAATCACATGAACTCTATGGGTGTCTAAGGATGGTGAGAATATCAGGATGTCATCTAGGTACACAATGACAAAAATGTCCAGGAAATCCCTGAAGACATCGTTAACAAAATGCTGGAAGGTGGCTGGAGCGTTGCAGAGTCCAAAAGGCATAACCAGATACTCGAAGTGGCCAAACCGAGTGCAGAAAGCTGTCTTCCACTCGTCCCCTTCCCGGATGCGTACCAAATTGTATGCCCCACGCAGGTCCAACTTGGTAAAGCAAACCGCCGCTCTCAGGGTTTGGAAGAGCTCTGGGACTAGCGGTAAAGGGTAGCGGTTCTTAATCGTAATTCGATTTAATTCCCGATAATCTGCACAAGGCCTCAAGGTTTTATCTTTCTTTTCCACAAAGAATATACCCGCCCCTGCCGGTGAAGTGGAAGGACGGATAAATTTCTTCCGGAGGTTCTCCTCTATATATTCCTTCAACACCCCCAATTCCACCTCAGATAACGGAAAAATGCGTCCAAAGGGAATCTCGGATCCTGGTAATAAATCAATAGGACAGTCATATGGGCGATGTGGGGGCAAGGTGTCGGCCCCACGTTTGCTAAAAACGTCAAGGTAGTCATGATATACTACTGGAACAACCTGTCTCAGACTGGAATTCTCCTCAGCACACAGGAGAATTTGGGGGGCCCCGGGCCCTGAGGCATGGCAATTTTCCCGACAATATGCGGAAGGAAAACTGAGGGAACCTGTCTCCCAGTTGATCTGGGGGTTGTGGGCTTGTAGCCACGGAAGCCCCAGGATCACTGGGAAAAGGGGTGACGCGATGGCGTCAAAACGTAACAACTCCAGGTGAAAACCCATTATGGTGGTAAGCATAGGGGGAGTCTCTTGATCTACTAATCCCGATTTAATCTGGGAACCGTCAGCTAAAAATAAGTTAAGCCCCCATTTCCTGGCCTGTAAAGGAATTTCCTGCTGACGGGCAAAGTCAAGGTCCACAAAACAACTGCAGGCCCCCGAGTCAATGATTGCTGTGGTTTCCACGATCCTTCCTGGAAGCTGAAAAAAGAGGGGCACCGCTAAATAACTGGATTGGCTTATATTTCCCATGGAACAAGAAGGAACTGAAGTTCTCGACTTACGTGCTTTCACCGGGCAAGTCCGCACGACATGTCCAGCTTCTCCACAGTAAAAACAGAGGTTCCTGGTGCGTCTTCGCTGGCGTTCCTCTGGGGTGAGGGTCTTCCGAGCCAACCCCAGCTGCATGGGTTCAGAAGTATCCACGGGAACGGATGGTAGATTATCGGTGGAGGTTACTTGACCTGTGCCCCTGGGAGGTGCCCATGTGACTCCTTGACCCTGGCCTGACCTCTCAGACCGGCGTTCCCGCAACCTGCGATCGATTTGGATCGCCAGGGCGATCAGATCTTCCAAGGACTCTGGGAGGCCAACTCGGGCTAGCTCATCCTTTAGCGCCTCCGAGAGTCCGACCCGGAATTGGTGACGCAGGGCAGCGTCATTCCAACGCGTGTCCCCCATCCATCGCCTGAACTCAGAGGCATATTCCTCTGCTACTCGGCGACCCTGTCGGAGGGAGTAAAGGGTGGATTCGGCTGAAGCCACCCGTTGGGGGTCGTCGTAAAGGATGGCCATAGCTTCAAAAAATGCGTCTACAGACTGTAGCTGGGAAGCCTGACTTTCCCTTAATCTATGGGCCCAGTCCTGGGGTTCATCTTGTAGTAGGGACATAATGAATCCTACTTTGGCCGACTCAGTGGTGAATGTACGGGGTTGCAGGTCAAAATATAGCAGACATGCGTTTTTAAAAGACCTGAATCGTGCACGATCTCCCCGAAAACGTTCAGGCATGGGAACACGAGGTTCGGCTGGTGAAGGTGCAGCTGCAGCCCCTGTGGGAGATCCAGAGGTTCCCCCAGAGCCGACTGCAGAAGTCTGGCTCTGGGAAGGAGTCTCAGACACGGTCATGGTATCAAAACGATTTTCCAAACGTGAACATTTATCCTGAAGTGCAGTTACTGCCTGAGTCAGGGCGGATAAATGTCGGCAAATGTCCTCTAGTGGAGAGGGCCTCCCTCCAGACTCAGTCATGGCCGAATGGTACTGTAATGGACCACCTGACAGCACCTCTATCAGTCCCCTGATAGAGCCTCCCCAGAGTGCGGAGTCTAAGTACCGGAGCACTTGTTCACCAGGGCCCCTGATGGTGGGGATGGACTTGGAGCGCTCCGGGACCAGGTCGCAGCTACCGGGTATCTCTACCAGAGGTAGAGGAGTCTGCCAGAGGCTCCTGTGGGTTAAGAGTCTGACGTGAGGGAGCCCGGGGATCCCTGAGGGATGGATGGATGGATGAGCAAGATCAAACAGGCCGTGTCGGTAACTAGCGGGTCGGTGCGGTACAAGACGATAGGCAAAGGATAGTCGGGTCACATGCAGGGTCAATACCAGAAGATCAGATCTATAAGGGAGCATCCAGGAGCAGAGTCAGGCAAGCCAAGGGGTCAGGACAGGAGAAGGCAACAAGGTCAGACAATCCAAATCAGAGTACTCACAACACAGGTAACAGGATATGCAAAGACCATTCGGCAACAAGTGTCTGTTCAGGGCTGGTTTAAGTAGCACGCCCTGCACCTGGCAGGGGCAGCCTAGGTCCTAGTGCCTGCCCTGTACTGTCATAGACGACGGGTGCACCTGGGTCCTAGTGCCCTGCTGCCTGCATGTCTTGACAGACACCTATGCATGTGTAGACCCATGCGTCGCGATGGTTCCTGACACCCCCCTTACCTTGATGCCCAGCATCCCCCTTTCCCTGATGGCCAGTGTACCCTCCCCCTTAACTTGATGGCTAGAGTACCTCTTTACCATGACTGCCAGTGTCCCTCTTTACCCTGATGACCATAGCCCCCCCCCTTATCCTTATGGCCAGAGTCCCCCCTTACACTAATAGCCAGTGTCCCCCCTTTCCCTGATTGTCAATGTTCCCCGATATCTGTCCGACTCCCCACCGCTTTCCTTTCTGTACAAAGTATGGAAAAAAGTGCAGAAAATCAGGAGAGGCCATTTACTTGTCTGTGCAGATTTCAGTGCCGTTCCAGGCGTCACCATGGACATCTCTGGCTCCTCCCCTACACATACCTGCCGACCAATGGCATGGAAATGCCTGAAAACTGCAAATAACGGCATTCCACCGACAGGTCCTACAGCATTTCTTCTAAGCCTCGCCTCACCTATTCATAGACTTGTTTATGGCAGATCAGATCTTTCTCCAACAGATGTCTAAGGCTGGCCATACATTAGACAATCTTCTTGTACAATTTTCCTTTAGATTTACCAAAACCATAGAATTTGAGGTCCGACCTAAACACTTCCAATTTGTATGCAATCAGGCCGGCCCTTGTACTACATAGTGTAAGGTCCATCTAAAGGAGATTGAAGAAGAAGATTGTATAATGTATGGCCAGACTAATTCAGGGATCCTAAATGGAAGGGGTGTGCTGTGCTGGGGGAGGGGTTTATGGGAAGGCTGGAGGAGTATATAAACTAGGATGGAGGGGGGAGGGAGAATTTGATTATAACGGGGTACACAGATCAGACCGGGGTCAGTCCCTATTGGGGGTGGAATGGGGAAATATGGGGGGGGCTATGGCAGGTGATAAGAAGGTTCCCATGTTACAAACAACCAGTGGAATTGGCACCATTTGTATGAAAATAAAAATACACAAAATCCGTGTGAACAAGGTGTCAGTGAATGAACGAGGTGTCAGTGAATGAACAAGGTGTCAGTGAATGAACAAGGTGTCAGTGAATGAACAAGGTGTTGGTGAATGAACAAGGTGTCGGTGAATGAACAAGGTGTCAAGGAATGAACAAGGTGTCAGTGAATGAACAAGGTGTCAAGGAATGAACAAGGTGTCAAGGAATGAACAAGGTGTCAAGGAATGAACAAGGTGTCGGTGAATGGACAAGGTGTCGGTGAATGAACAAGGTGTCGGTGAATGAACAAGGTGTCAACAAATGAACAAGGTGTCAGTGAATGGACAAGGTGTCAGTGAATGGACAAGGTGTCGGTGAATGAACAAGGTGTCAGTGAATGGAAGTGTTTGTTCCCCAATGTCAGACGTCTGCCCAGCACAATCGGTGAGTTGGAAGGTTCGGTGAATGAAGAGAACTAGGACTGAATTGGTATTGCTGAATCTTGGCTTCATTCGTCACATGACTGGGCCATTCATATTACTGGCTAGGTTCCCTTTCGGAGAGACGGGGGAATAGGAGAGGTGTTGGTGTCTCTATGTGAGAAGTCATCTCAGAGCGAGTGTGAAGGAGGACCTAGGTGATGGAGAGTGTGATGAGGCTGAAGGATTATGGGTGGGACTTCCATTTCCGGCACCATGTGAGGATGGATATATTAAACAGCACCGCACTCCCTCAATCAACCCCAATTTTATAGAAAAGTAAATCACTTCCACCCTTGAAAGTTAATCTAAATATATCAAAAAAGAAATGCCCGTAGCGAAATAAAGAAGAAATAGCGCAGGGCATACATGACTCGGCCCAGAGTGGGGGAAGGAAGAGCAGAAAGGGTTAAGGTAGCTCCAGGGGGATTTGTTATTGTTAGTGGGGGGTAGCTGATTGGTAGAGGTTGGTGTAGGTGGGGTTTTGCAGCACCTTAGGGTGGGAGGTTCTGTGAGGGGGCGTCAGTTAGCTGGACGGCAAGAGTGTGAGCTTCCCTCCCGCCTTCCCTGTTTGGGTGAGTTTTGGGTCCCTCCAGGTAGAAGGGGGGGATTATGTTGGTTCATGGACGGTTGCTGGTCTTTGGAGGCGGTTCTTATTTGGAAGGTAAACAACAATGGTGTGGGACCCATCGGTGGTATGGGGGGCCCGGGGACATTCCCAGTTAACCAAGGTTTAACTGGAAGGTGGTGGTGCTGCACTGCGGACGGTATGGTTGTCTCCGAGCTGGTTGGTTGCGGCTGGAGGCCTAGTATATATGGTTGTCCGCAGGTGCATTTCGTATCATTTTGGGGTGCCTTCGAAGACCAACAACAATTCTGTGGGTTTCTGTTATAAGGAATGGTTGGTGTATTGTAACTTGAGTTTTTAATAAAAGGCCATGTTGGCCATTTACTCCAAAATTGGTGTTATGTCTTTTGTTAGTATAATTGGTTAAGGGGAACGGGGTTGGTGCGGAATGGTAATGGTGGTAATGGGGAAGTGGACGAGCCTATCTCTGGTGCAATAGTCAAGACCTTTTACAAATACAATCCACATACAAAAGTGTCCAATATAAACATGTAATGTCCCCAATGTTCTAAACACCATCCGTGAAACATCTTTTTCTTCTTCTCAAGTCAGGAAGTCTCCAGTAATCACATACCTCAAAAAAAACAAAAACTCAAAATAGTGTCATATCCTTTATACAATTAAAATATATACCCCACACTGTGCAAAAAAAAAAAAAATATATATATTTTTCAAGAGTACAGATATCGATGCGTTCAGCTGCACACGCACATTCCATAACCTTACATATATAATCAAACTTTTCAATGTGAAACACTCCAATATATGTTCCCTCCAACCAATCAGTGACGCATTCCTGTGTATATCACCCACTATATTCAACTGTGCTGAAAAACCCCTCCAACTGGTGCAGCAATGAATAATTACCCTCTGGGTGTATCAGAAAGGCATATCGCAAGACTGGGACAATCTCCCTCTTCAGGATCTGCCCATCTTTTCCTCCGATTTCCTCATGGACACATCAGTAGTTGGATCAGGTAGATTCAATGTAGTACAAATGTATTCAGCAACTTACATCAAAGATTAAGAAAAGCAGCTCCTCACATAAGAGACGGGGTCTATGGACAAAACCTAGGGAACAGTAACCGCATGTCCCCTCTTCCAAAATGGCCGCGATCGCACTTCCGGTTTGACGTCCATGCGTCAGACGTCACGTGTACTGACGCGTTTCGTCACTTCCTTTGACTTTTTCTGACCCTTCACATTTGTACTACATTGAATCTACCTGATCCAACTACTGATGTGTCCATGAGGAAATCGGAGGAAAAGATGGGCAGATCCTGAAGAGAGAGATTGTCCCAGTCTTGTGATATGCCTTTCTGATACACCCAGAGGGTAATTATTCATTGCTGCACCAGTTGGAGGGGTTTTTCAGCACAGTTGAATATAGTGGGTGATATACACAGGAATGCGTCACTGATTGGTTGGAGGGAACATATATTGGAGTGTTTCACATTGAAAAGTTTGATTATATATGTAAGGTTATGGAATGTGCGTGTGCAGCTGAACGCATCGATATCTATACTCTTGAAAAATATATATATTTTTTTTTTTTTTTGCACAGTGTGGGGTATATATTTTAATTGTATAAAGGATATGACAATATTTTGAGTTTTTGTTTTTTTTGAGGTATGTGATTACTGGAGACTTCCTGACTTGAGAAGAAGAAAAAGATGTTTCACGGATGGTGTTTAGAACATTGGGGACATTACATGTTTATATTGGACACTTTTGTATGTGGATTGTATTTGTAAAAAGAAAAGTCTTTTTTGATACATGTGAGGATGGAGTGACCTGTCGCTGCTCCCATCCCCGCCTCCCTCTTCACTCTGATACCGCGCCAGATCACTGGTCACCTGGGCGGTTCTCATACCCCCCACCCTAGGGGACCAGATGGACCGCAGTTTGGAGCGCTCCGCTCCTCGATCGTCCCAGGGACCCCGGTTGGATCCTGACTCTGGGCTGGAGGCAACTCCCAAGATGGCCGCCGCCATACAACACACCCAACATGTGGATATCCCTATTCCTCCTGCAGAAGAGATGGCGGGCAGCTCTTTCTCACACACAAAGATCGCTCAGGCTGTAGCCAGCATACTCACCCCATTGATCGATGAAGCAGTAGACAAGGCGGTACAACATGGTATGGAACAGCTGCGGCAGGAATTTCATAGCCAGATTCATGGCTGGAGGAAGCAGAACGGCACATTTTATCCGTAGAGAAGCAATTACATCCGGTAAATAATCCCCTTACTACACCGGGGAACGTACCGCAATCCATCCTTGACAAATGACAGGATTTGGAGAACAGATCACACAGGAACAACCTGCGTATCATTGGTCTACCAGAAAGCTATAAACCATCCTCTCTGATGGAACTCTGCAACCACCGCATTCCTGAGGCCTTAGGCCTACGCTATCCCTGTGTTGTGGAAAGGACTCATCGGGTGGGACCACCACAAGACCCTGACCCAGACCACCAGCTGAAGCCTAGACCAATAATTGTCAGGTGCCTCAATTATGCCGATAAACACCTTATTTTGCAGCACTACCACAAAGGTGGGACATTTACCATGACAACCACAAATTGCTGCTTTCTGCTGACTATTCTGTGGAAGTGTCAAAATTGCACAAATCTTTTGCCTCAATCTGCTCCCTACTTCAGCATGATCTACGGTTGTCTTTGGCCTTCCAGCGGTGCTACACCTATGCTCCCCTGACGGTGATCAGCTATCGGTTACTTCTCCTGAGGCGGCTAAACAATACGTGGAATCTCTGCTAGCCGGTGACCTGTCCTCTAATCATGCAATGGATGAGACCACCATTGTCACCCCACCTGTGGGTAGTATCTCGGCCAAACATCTAAGCAGCCCATTGAAGCCCCCATCTAAACACGGACGCTATGCTGTCGGCTCCAAACACAGAGGAACTACCTGATGAGGTTGGCTTATCCTTTGGAGGGTTTGTTATCCTCCGGCTACTACTGGGCCTAAAGTGCGTTCTGTTGATGTTGTTCTCCTCTTTCCTTTTATTTAATATACACGTCATGTTGTATGCATGTCTCAGGGAGAGGACATCCCGATGGTTTCATGTATGTTCTGGGCCTGAGCACCCTATTCAGTTCCCATTGCAGCCCGATCTGTTCTCAGATCCTGTCACATTGGTTTTATATTGAGTTACTGTCCTCCCCAAACCCACGCTCCCGGCTTTATCTCGGGGGGGGGGGGGGGCAGCTTCTATATCCTAAGGCGGAGTGCTCCTTCCACATCCCATTTGGCATTCCCTCTGGTGCTCTATATGGATCACTAATGTCAGTCCTTTATCATGCAGGGGATTGGAAGCTGGACATTCTGATAGTGGAGTGTACCTCACATGGAAACAAGTGAAGTCCTTAGACATTTAATTCAACACAATTCTAACATTTTTGGCTCTATACACCACAATGGATTTGAAATGAAATGAACAAGATGTGCTTTAACTGCAGACTGTCAGCTTTAATTTAAGGGTATTTACATCCAAATCAGGTGAACGGTGTAGGAATTACAATAGTTTGCATATGTGCCTCCCACTTGTTAAGGGACCAAAAGTAATGGGACAATTGGCTTCTCAGCTGTTCCATGGTCAGGTGTGTGTTATTCCCTCATTATCCCAATTACAATGAGCAGATAAAAGGTCCAGAGTTCATTTCAAGTGTGCTATTTGCATTTGGAATCTGTTGCTGTCAACTCTCAAGATGAGATCCAAAGAGCTGTCACTATCAGTGAAGCCATCATTAGGCTGAAAAAACAAAACAAACCCATCAGAGAGATAGCAAAAACATTAGGCGTGGCCAAAACAACTGTTTGGAACATTCTTAAAAAGAAGGAACGCACCGGTGAGCTCAGCAACACCAAAAGACCCGGAAGACCACGGAAAACAACTGTGGTGGATGAGCGAAGAATTCTTTCCCTGGTGAAGAAAACACCCTTCACAACAGTTGGCCGGATCAAGAACACTCTCCAGGAGGTAGGTGTATGTGTGTCAAAGTCACCAATCAAGAGAAGACTTCACCAGAGTGAATACAGAGGGTTCACCACAAGATGGAAACCATTGGTGAGCCTCAAACACAGGAAGGCCAGATTAGAGTTTGCCAAACGACATGTAAAAAAGCCTTCACAGTTCTGGAACAACATCCTATGGACAGATGAGACCGACATCAACTTGTACCAGAGTGATGGGAAGAGAAGAGGATGGAGAAGGAACTGCTCATGGTCCTCAGCATACCACCTCATCAGTGATCATGGTGGTGGTAGTGTCATGGCGTGGGCATGTATGGCTGCCAATGGAACTGCTTCTCTTGTATTTATTGATGATGTGACTGCTGACAGAAGCAGCCGGATGAATTGTAAAGTGTTTCGGGAATATTATCTGCTCATATTCAGCCAAATGCTTCACAACTCATTGGACGCTTCACAGTGCAGATGGACAATGACCCAAAGCAGACTGCAAAAGCAGCCAAAGAAGTGGAATGTTCTGCAATGGCCAATCACCTGACCTGAATCCGATTGAGCATTTCACTTGCTGAAGACAAAACTGAAGGGAAAATGCCCCAAGAACAAGCAGGAACTGAAGACAGTTGCAGTAGAGGCCTGGCAGAGCCTCACCAGGGATGACACCCAGCGTCTGGGGATGTCTATGCGTTCCACACTTCAGGCTGTCATTGACTGCAAAGGATTTGCAACCAAGTATTAAAAAGTGAAAGTTTGATTTATGATTATTATTCTGTCCCATTACTTTTGGTCCCTTAACAAGTGGGAGGCACATATGCAAACTGTTGTAATTCCTACACCGTTCACCTGATTTGGATGTATATACCCTCAAATTAAAGCTGACAGTCTGCAGTTAAAGCACATCTTGTTCGTTTCATTTCAAATCCATTGTGGTGTATAGAGCCAAATATGTTAGAATTGTGTCCATGTCCCAATGTTTATGGACCTGACTGTATATAAATCACTGTATAGTCACATCCTTAATATTACATCAGGTGCACTGAATGATATCACCATGTGGTGATTTATGTGAGATAACAGTCCAATAAAAGATGTAAACGTGTGGATCCCTAAAGGATCGCAAATATTGGTGTATGGATATCCGATCCGGGAGTGACAGATGATGTGTTCCAAGTGAATAAAAAATGCGCACTCACCAGAAGTGCGTTTTTAACACGCAATATGAAAATCCTGTGTCATCAGGTAATTAGTGGGTAACTTGTTCCCAGGTCAGGTCACAT
The DNA here is from genome assembly GCF_062004578.1 of Staurois parvus. NCBI lineage: Eukaryota > Metazoa > Chordata > Amphibia > Anura > Ranidae > Staurois > Staurois parvus. The sequence goes on along the minus strand of NW_028320344.1, from coordinate 165,021 downwards.
TCCATATCACCATCTGGTCTCATCTGCATTAGGGTTCCGGAATCCCTCGGTATGTATCACCATCTGGGGTCACCTTTTAAAGTGGGCACTGCCAATGATGGCACTCACATGGAGAGCCCAATAAGGGACACCACTTAGTGTAATACTGCATAGGGTCACTTTATTCCAGATGTTGAATGTGTAGTACAATAAAATAAAAATGACTGACCATAAGTTCAGGACGGCCACCAGCGGTGACTAGAAGTCCAGTTGCTGTAGCCCCTCTGATGCGTTTTGTGCTACGCATGTAGTCATAGGGTGCCGGGCTTACAGCAGGACATCTGTGTTGTGCTATTTATATTTGGAAATGGCTCTCGTGCTTATCGTGCCGCCATTTTGCCGGCTACCGGCGCATGCACAGTGTGCGGGCGCCATTTTGCCATGGATCACGGAAGTGATCTCTACTTCGCCTGTCTCCCGCAGATGCGTGCGCAGCGTGGCGCCATTTTATTGGAGGTGTAAAACAAATTGGCAGACAGAAATGAATCAGTCAGAACATTCAGGGAACGTTCTATGAAGATGCAGGATGTGATCTCCCATATAGAAGATGTTGTGAGGAATATCAAGAAATGGATACAAGACATATGGGCCCCGCACATTTATAATAATATGCGGGGCCCACCCATTTGCACATATATATGAGTCCATATGATCATATATACTTATATGTGCCATTACAATAGGTTCAAGTATATAGGTTATAATTCCCAATTATGACATCAGGCTAAGGATGTCCAATGTTAAAGTTATAAAATTAAATATAAATAGCAAATATATATAAAATAAATCCGGAATCTGGTCAGATAAAACAATACAAACAGATCATCAAAAATTAAAATGTTAACAAGTAAACAAATCATATATGTGCATAAATAATAAATACTAAGACTATATTTAATTAATGATTATTAAATAATTAATGATATAGCGATGACAAGGAATGTCATTAAAAACAAAAATATTAATGTATAAATAGAATGCCAAAATTTTATATACACATATATATATAAAAGATATTATTCTCTATGTATATATAAAATTCATAAAAAATTGAGGAAAAAACACTTTAAAAAATAAAAGCTCATGTAAAAATGTAAATAATAAAAAATCCATAATCATCATAAATAAAATGATATAGTATATGTAATATGAATGTACCAAAACTCCCATATAAATACATTTAAAATGAGCTATTATCTCTGAAACAGTTTAAGTCAAAATCCATGTTAGGTCCCTTGGGATATAGGGAACCCAATTCATAGATCCATTTAGATTCCAGCTGTGACACCGCTCTTCTTTTATTTGTTCCTCTCCAGTGGGCATTAATAATTCCTATGCCCATAAATCTAAGTGAGGATGGGTCTCTATTATGGTGGATCCTGAAGTGGTGTGACATAGAATGCTCTTTGTATCCCTTTCTGATGTTATTGATGTGTTCTCTTAATCTATCTCTTAAGCGCCTAGTAGTGCGTCCCCCATATTGTAAATTGCATGGACATTGTAGTAGGGAGACGACAAATCTACTGGCACATGTGATAAAATCATCAATATTATAATTATTACCCTTTGCTGTAGATTTAAAACAATTATTTTTATTTGGAAACCGGCTACATCGGCAGATTATGTATTCTTTACAAGGGTAAAAACCTTTTATATTTGAAAACAACGTCACATTTTTAGGAGGATCCATAATATTGGGAGCTATTTTATTCCTAAGTGGTGTAGCTTTTCTGAAGGTGATTTCTGGTTTTTCTGGTAGTATTGGGTTCAGAACTGGATCAGATTTGAACATTTTCCAATTGTTATGAATGATTTTGGTTATGGATTTATGCTGTATAGAATAATTAGTAGCGGGCGGACATACTTTTTGCGCTCCCTGCATCTTATTTCTATCAGACTTTCCTATATTATCCATAACCTGAGTGTAGGCTCATCAGATCCCTTCTGGAAGAACTTCATCTTAATGATCGATGCTTGTTTGTGATACGCATTGATATCTGTACAATGACGTCTGATTCTAGAGAATTGTCCTATCGGGATGCTTCGCAGCCAAACAGGATGGTGGCAACTGTCTAGCGGAATGTAGCCATTCCTATCGGTTTGTATAAAATATGATTCAGTCACTATCTTACCATCTTGATTTATTAAAGTCAAGTCTGAAAAGTTGATACTCGTTTGGCTATAGTCAGAAGTACGTTTGATGTTCAAATGTGTTAAAATTCAGAGTTGTAAAAAAGTTTAAACAATGCCACACAGGGATTCCGGAACATGGCGGCGTGACGTCTGGACTCTGCAGCTCTATCCCTTACGCGTTTCGTGCTAAATGCACGTATTCATAGGGGGTGTGCTTGCAAGCACACCCCCTATGAATACATGCATTTAGGCAAGCACACCCCCTATGAATACATGCATTTAGGCAAGCACACCCCCTATGAATACATGCATTTAGGCAAGCACACCCCCTATGAATACGTACATTTAGGCAAGCACACCCCCTATGAATACGTGCATTTAGGCAAGCACACCCCCTATGAATACGTACATTTAGGCAAGCACACCCCCTATGAATACGTACATTTAGGCAAGCACACCCCCTATGAATACGTGCATTTAGGCAAGCACACCCCCTATGAATACATGCATTTAGGCAAGCACACCCCCTATGAATACGTACATTTAGGCAAGCACACCCCCTATGAATACGTGCATTTAGGCAAGCACACCCCCTATGAATACGTACATTTAGGCATGCACATCCCCTATGAATACGTACATTTAGCCATGCACACCCCCTATGAATACGTACATTTAGCCATGCACACCCCCTATGAATACGTACATTTAGCCATGCGCACCCCCTATGAATACGTACATTTAGGCAAGCACACCCCCTATGAATACGTACATTTAGCCATGCACACCCCCTATGAATCCGTACATTTAGGTAAGCACATCCCCTATGAATACGTGCATTTAGGCAAGCACACCCCCTATGAATACGTGCATTTAGGCATGCACACCCCCTATGAATACGTACATTTAGGCAAGCACACCCCCTATGAATACATGCATTTAGGCATGCACACCCCCTATGAATACGTACATTTAGGCAAGCACACCCCCTATGAATACGTGCATTTAGGCAAGCACACCCCCTATGAATACGTACATTTAGGCAAGCACACCCTCTATGAATACGTACATTTAGCCATGCACACCCCCTATAAATATGTGCATTTAGCACGAAACGCGTAAGAGAAAGAGCTGCAGAGTCCAGACGTCACGCCTTTGGGCCGGCGTGGGGCCGGCGGCTATCTTTAACCCTTTGACGGTCAGTTTTTCATTTACCTACTATGTTTTTGTCTACTTTAGATCAATAAATTACCTCTTAAAACAATATCACACCATTCTTGCACCTTTTTTGGGACTCTTGCTGAGTCCACCACCCACAGAGTCCACAGGGAAGGGAGTCCAGAGGTGCTGTATCCAACCGAATGATCCAGAGGGTCCCCCAAAAGGATAGAAGTGCCCAGAGGGAAGCCCAGAGATGGCAGACGTACCCTTATGACGATTTCACTGAACCATGGAGATGATAGATGTTTCTATATGCATATTGGAATTGTGCATCTGGTGAGTGTGTAATTTGAATATTTAATCACCAGAAGAGGCACAGTGGATGATATATTTCATATATTTATATACATAGACTTTTAAGTGGTCACTTTATGTATATGCACTACTGTCACTTTCAACCATCTTCACATTATCAGTGGGATTTTCTGCTTATTTAGAACATGCCATTGTGATTACAGAACAATTTCTTGTTATATCGGCATTCAATATCTGAGGATTGTTATCAGAACAGCGCTGCGCCTTTGTTGCTAGTTTGGTATTGTCACGGACTGCCAGCAGCCCTCCTCTCTTTGTTCCTGTCCATGCTGCTGGAATCATCTTGCTCCTGGAAAGATGCTGGGAGGCTCAGGTGAGGAGGACCGAGCCTCCCCAGCCATCCCCACTGCGCACTCTGCAGACCCCCAAAAGGTCAGGACTGTAGCCCTCTGCAATACCCCAGAGTTGGGAGTCTCCACAGCTCTGCATGAGCCTTCTCTGCTGAGTGCCCTGGAAGCTGCTGCTGAGGGACCCTGGACACTGTCCGTGGCTGCATTTCCCTGGAGGCTGTCTGCTGCTGAGTGCCCTGGGAGCTGCTGCTGAGAGACCCTGCACACTGTCTGTGGCTGTGTGTCCCTGGAGGCTGTCTGCTGCTGAGTGCCCTGGGAGATGCTGCTGAGGGACCCTGCACACTGTCCGTGGCTGCATGTCCCTGGAGGCTGTCTGCTGCTGAGTGCCCTGGGAGATGCTGCTGAGGGACCCTGCACACTGTCCGTGGCTGCATGTCCCTGGAGGCTGTCTGCTGCTGAGTGCCCTGGGAGATGCTGCTGAGGGACCCTGCACACTGTCCGTGGCTGCGTGTCCCTGGAAGCCGTCCGGTGCTGAGTGAACGGGGAGCTGCTGCTGTCTGCTGATTGCTGGTTGTCCCTGGAACGCTGACCGCTGGTTGTCCCTGTCTGGAGCCGCCTGCCGCTGAGGGTCTGCAAGCCGCTTAACGTGAGTGTCCTGAACTGTCCCTGTTGTGTGCACTGACCACCTGTGTCCTGAACTGTCCCTGTTGTGCGCACTGACCACCTGTGTCCTGAACTGTGCCTGGTGTGTGCACCAACCACCCGTGTTCTGAACTGTCCCTGCTGTGTGCACATATTACCCATGTCCTGAACTGTCCCTCTTGCGCGCACAGACTACCCATGTCGCAAACTGTCCCTGTTGCACGCACAGACTACCCGTGTCCTGAACTGTCCCTGTTGTGGGCACTGATGTCCCTGGAAAGCTGGGTGTGAGCTGTGCTAGGCCAGACTCCACAGCTAGAGTCCCATTGAGTCCCCGTGAGCTCTCTTACTGTGGGTGTCCATACGAGCCGCATGTCGCGGAGTGCCATGAGCTGTTCTGATTGAGTGTCTTTCAGAGTTCAATAAAGCTTTGTGTGTTCCCCATCTTCTTCCTGTGTTCTGTCCTGCCTACGCTTCTGTTACAGGTTTAATAAGGTTTTTTTGTGCCTTTCGGTGTACTTTTTTTAGCGCTCACTTTTACCTTTTTTGCTTAACCCCCCTGGCGGTATTCCCGAGTGTAGCTCGGGGTAAAGTTTCAGTACCAGAAGCGGTGACCCCCCCCTCCCCCCCCCCCCCCGAGTTACACTCAGGCTTACCCTGCGGCGTTGCTCAGGGATTCCCTACAGTGCTTAGCTTGTCCTTCGCTCCCGCAATGTGTCCCCTGCAGCGTCCCCCCCCATCTCCTCCGGCCGATGCCGACATCTGGCTTCCGTGTTCCGGTCCCTGTGACGTCGGGACGTATGGGGGCCGGAACCAGCGGCAAATTTAAAAATTTTAGAAACTGTCATTTTCTAATAAACGAATATCACATAGTATAACATTCCTGTATCAACCCATTTCACATACATTTTGTCCCGAGTGCTTTGTCCGGCGCCCTGCCTGCATTTTTACTGTTCTTTCTGCCTGGAAACTGAGAAACGTCCATGGCGTCCAAAAAGCGTCCCTTTAGGTCAGACGCGGTTTTAGACCGGCTAGAGAACAGCGATAGTAAATCAGAACCACTTGCAGGATTGAGTGATAATGATTGGTGGGGGAAATTCCTCATCAGACACTGAAAACGATTCTGCGACTGAGCTCAGCGATGGGCCAACTTGGCGCTCTATTTCACATTTCAGTGTTTTTGGTTTGATTATATTATTGAATTACATTTATTATTATTATATTATTATTTTTATGATTATTTACTATATTATAATTTATGATTTTGTGTTTCAAGTTTTATCCTCCCCGGGATGTTTACTAGACTCTTGTTCAGACAGATTTCAGGGAGTTATTCCTAAATTACAGCCTACAATAAACAACCTATTTCCATGCAAAAAATGTACCGCTTTGAGCACAGAAATACTGACACAATCAGACCGCCAGGGAGGTTAATGACATTCCTTGTCATCGCTATATCATTAATTATTTAATAATCATTAATTAAATATAGTCTTAGTATTTATTATTTATGCACATATATGATTTGTTTACTTGTTAACATTTTAATTTTTAATGATCTGTTTGTATTGTTTTATCTGACCAGATTCCGGATTTATTTTATATATATTTGCTATTTATATTTAATTTTATAACTTTAACATTGGACATCCTTAGCCTGATGTCATAATTGGGAATTATAACCTATATACTTGAACCTATTGTAATGGCACATAGAAGTATAAATGATCATATGGACTCATATATATGTGCAAATGGGTGGGCCCCGCATATTATTATAAATGTGCGGGGCCCATATGTCTTGTATCCATTTCTTGATATTCCTCACAACATCTTCTATATGGGAGATCACATCCTGCATCTTCATAGAACGTTCCCTGAATGTTCTGACTGATTCATTTCTGTCTGCCGATTTGTTTTACACCTCCAATAAAATGGCGCCGCGCTGCGCACGCATCTGCGGGAGACAGGCGAAGTAGAGATCACTTCCGTGATCCACGGCAAAATGGCGCCCGCACACTGTGCATGCGCCGGTAGCCGGCAAAATGGCGGCACAATAAGCACGAGAGCCATTTCCAAATATAAATAGCACAACACAGATGTCCTGCTGTAAGCCCGGCACCCTATGACTACATGCGTAGCACAAAACGCATCAGAGGGGCTACAGCAACTGGACTTCTACCCACCGCTGGTGGTCGTCCTGAACTTATGGTCAGTCATTTTTATTTTATTGTACTACACATTCAACATCTGGAATAAAGTGACCCTATGCAGTATTACACTAAGTGGTGTCCCTTATTGGGCTCTCCGTGTGAGTGCCATCATTGGCAGTGCCCACTTTAAAAGGTGACCCCAGATGGTGATACATACCGAGGGATTCCGGAACCCTAATGCAGATGAGACCAGATGGTGATATGGAATGTGACCTGACCTGGGAACAAGTTACCCACTAATTACCTGATGACACAGGATTTTCATATTGCGTGTTAAAAACGCACTTCTGGTGAGTGCGCATTTTTTATTCACTTGGAACACATCATCTGTCACTCCCGGATCGGATATCCATACACCAATATTTGCGATCCTTTAGGGATCCACACGTTTACATCTTTTATTGGACTGTTATCTCACATAAATCACCACATGGTGATATCATTTAGTGCACCTGATGTAATATTAAGGATGTGACTATACAGTGATTGATATATTTATTAAGTTGCACAATACGATTCAGCGCTGCACCTATTTGTTTTGACTTATAAACTCCACTGATGACCTTTGTAGTCGGCACCCCCATGTGCAGTTCCACCCATAATACTTTTTTTTTATCATTGTTCATTAATAATGATCTTACGGATCAAAGTATAACCCCCCAAAAGCCTGGAGAGGTCATCCAGCTCCGGGATGTCCTTGGACCAGCCTTGGAATAATGAGTCACATAGCGAGGGCAAGCGGCAATCTAAAAGCTGTGAGTATAGAGAGGATATAGAGCAGTGATTGTGTTTGAGTGCGTTATCTATCAGCGGACGGGCAAGATCCGTCCTGCCTCCCTGCAACTGTCACCGTAGAAAATTGGCCAACTGCATGTAGTAAAACAGGAGATGCGGGGGATGGTGGAACCGTTGGGATATTTCCATAAAAGGACAAACAATACCTGATCTAGAGTTCCAGAGGGAGGAAACAACATGCAGCCCCTTAGTCACCCCCGTGGTGAAGGCCTCGTGTGCCATACCAGGAGGAAGCTGAGGGTTACCAAGGATTGGAAGATGTTAGAGATAGTAGAGGAGACGCCCATCAGCTTGCAGGTTTCTCACCACGCTATCACCGTATCACCAACGAGAGAGTTATGTTTCAGTCTGGGGGGTCGCATTGTGAGAGGAGTATGCAGGACCCCCAATAAATGAAGGGGGTAAACCAGGGCTGACTCAAGCGTGTAATTGGAGTACATTGATTTATGAGACAACCAGTCTAGTCTCTGGTGAAGAAGGCAGGCCAGGTTATATAAGCGGATATTGGGGAGGCCCATTCCACCATCACACTTGTCATGATTTATGTAAAGATTGGATATCTGTATGCTGAGGCAATAAAGGAAAGGTTTGCAGGGGGTATAAACGTCTCACAAATGACACCATTGTAAAGAGATGGCACCTGATGAAAAGTGAAAGGGGAAGAGTAGACCATTTATCCAATTCCCGATTAATCTTCTCAGAAACGGGGAGACAGTTGAGCCGATAGAGAGATGATGGATCCTTCCCTATCTGGATACACAAATAGGTGATATGATGGGAGGCTATCTGAAGCGGGGAGGACGTGATCCATGACCTGGAGTGATATGGGGTAAGCGGGAGAATTTCCCTTTTGGTGAAGTCTATGTGTAGGCCAGAACAGAGCTGGAAGGTGGTGAATAGATCCTGAATAACAGGGAGATCAGTGGGCACTGCAGAGGAAAAGATGAGAATGTCGTCTGCAAATAAAGCAGCTTTCATGGCTGCACTGCCAATTGTCATTCCGGAAAGAAGGGGGTGAGAATTGAGCAGTCTGGAAAGAGGTTCAATAGCCAGGTTGGACAGGAGAGGGGGCAGCCCTGGCGGGTTCCCTTTTTTTGATGGATAGGTTCCGATACTGTACTCTGAGTGATTAGCCTAGGAGGAGAGGAATACATGGAAAGAAATAAATGTGTGATTGGGCCTTGAAAACTGAATTTCCTCAAGACTAAGAAGAGCCAGTGGAGATTAATATTATCGAAAGCTTTTTCTGTGTCAAGAGACAAAATGGCCGTATCTTTATCGGGGTGAAGCTTGGCCTGTTCCAGCGCCATAATGACTTTGCGGATATGTAGGACTGCTGATCTACCTTTGACAAACCCTGCCTGAGCGCGGTGCAGGAGGCCAGAGAGTACATTTGCCAGACAGGATGCGACTATTTTGGACAAGATCTTACCATCCACATTAATGAGCGAGATAGGGCGGTACAAGCCGGGGGAGAGTGGGGTCTTTGCCCTTTTTGGCCAGTAACTTTATAAACGCTGTGGAGCCCATAGGGAGGTAAGGGCCACCCTGCCATATATTGTTGTATACTTGCAACAGGGTATGGTGAATATATTCACGGGATAATTTGTAAAATTCAGATGAGTACCCATCTGGGCCAGGGGCTGTACCGTTAGATAGATTAGTAATGGAGCTCTTCCGATGAGATAGGTGCGTTCAGTGCATCCAATTGTGATTGGGAAAGACGTGATAAATGAAGAGATTGCAGAAGTGATTCCGCTTTTTCCATATCAACCTGTTCCTCAGAGTACAGCTGTTGGTAGAAATTTGTTAATAGAGAGGATATTTCACGCGATGAGGTTGTCAGATTTCTTTGAGTGTCCTTAAGCCCCATAATGTGGGTAGGAGCATAGGGGCCTCAACAAAGGTTGGCTAGGAGTTTTCCGGCCTTGTTGCCGTATTTATGGAATCATAGGGAGAGATAAGACGTTTTAATGCATTTCCTTGTTCGACCCATAACTCAAAATTTCTTTTAGCTTCCTGCCATTTCCGTTTCATTTCCATGGATCTATTTTGACCAAGTTCTAATTGGGCTTTATGAATGGATGTGGTGGCCAGGCAGAACTGGTCCAAGAAGTGCCGCTAATACTGGGAAACATAAGATATAATTTTACTCCGCAGGACCGCCTTAGCTGTTTCCCAAAATAAAATGGGATCAGTAGCATGTTCTGCGTTGGTGAGGGCATAGTCATTCCAAGCACTGAGTAACATATGACGAAAGTCTTCGTTGTCCACGAGGTAGGATGGGAATCTCCAAGGGGGTGGATTACCGCTAGGTTGGAGATCATCAAGTGTGACCACAACCGGGCTGTGGTCTGAGATGGCTATTTCCAAGATCTCTGAGTTTCTCACCATAGGTAAAAGGGATGAAGAGCAGAATACATAGTCAATACGGGACATGGTGTCGCGTGGAGGCGAGTAGTAGGTGAATTCCCTGTCGGGTGAGAAAGATGCCATACGTCCACCATGTGTAGATGCCATGTGTAGATGGGAGATCACTTTGGGTCCTGAGGATCATGAATTTCTGTCCTCAATAGGATGCATTAGAATATTAAAGTCTCCTCCCATCAAATGGAGGCGGTCAGGAGAGCGGATGGCCCATAGAGTAAGATCCTGGAAACATGGAATACCTGGAGAGTTTACAGCATAGATATTAGTAATTGCTATGTCTTTAGATGCTATAGATAGATGTGCAGTGAGTTTACGTCCCTCTTAGTCTCTATCTATCGAGCGAACGGTGTAGGACAGATGTTTATGGAAGAGGATGGCCACCCCCACGCGACTTGTGGCCATTGAACCAATAACCTCCCCTACCCAGAGTTTCCTGAGACGATGAAGATCAGATTCTAAAAGGTGTGTCTCTTGTAGAAGGGCAATGTCTGCTTTCAAGCATTTTAAGTGATGTAGGATCTTCATCCGTTTGCCCGGAGAGCGGAGACCCTTGACATTCCAGGAGATGACCCTCATAACTCCGTAGGGATCAAGTGTGTGATATATCAAAGCAGTGCTCTCCGATAAAAGGATGAAAGACAAAAAGGGATGTGCTCACCTGAGACAAGAGAGGAAAGAACCCTACTATGAGTTCCAGGCCTGGTCCCTGCCTCTAGGCAGATAACAGATATAGTACAATACCCGGCTGGTAATCAGAGACAGTATCACAATAGGTGAATGTATATATGAACAGAGGAAAAACTAATCAAAATGAAAAACAAACACAGAGGAAACCCAGAAATGTCTAAGGACTTCACTTGTTTCCATGTGAGGTACACTCCACTATCAGAATGTCCAGCTTCCAATCCCCTGCATGATAAAGGACTGACATTAGTGAGCCATATAGAGCACCAGAGGGAATGCCAAATGGGATGTGGAAGGAGCACTCCGCCTTAGGATATAGAAGCTGCCCCCCCCCCGAGATAAAGCCGGGAGCGTGGGTTTGGGGAGGACAGTAACTCAATATAAAACCAATGTGACAGGATCTGAGAACAGATCGGGCTGCAATGGGAACTGAATAGGGTGCTCAGGCCCAGAACATACATGAAAACCATCGGGATGTACTCTCCCTGAGACATGCATACAACATGACGTGTATATTAAATAAAAGGAAAGAGGAGAACAACATCAACAGAACGCACTTTAGGCCCAGTAGTAGCCGGAGGATAACAAACCCTCCAAAGGATAAGCCAACCCGTCTTGGGCTCATCAGGTAGTTCCTCTGTGTTTGGAGCCGACAGCATAGCGTCCGTGTTTAGATGGGGGCTTCGCTGGGCTACTTAGATGTTTGGCCGAGATACTACCCACAGATGGGGCGACAATGGTGGTCTCATCCATTGCATGATTAGAGGACAGGTCACCGGCTAGCAGAGATTCCACGTATTGTTTAGCCGCCTCAGGAGAAGTAAACGATAGCTGATCACCGTCAGGGGAGCGTAGGTGTAGCACCGCTGGAAGGCCAAAGACAACCGTAGATCTTGCTGGTGAAGTAGGGAGCAGATTGAGGCAAAAGATTTGTGCAATTTCGACACTTCCACAGAATAGTCAGCAGAAAGCAGCAATTTGTGGTTGTCATGGTAAATGTCCCACCTTTGTGGTAGTGCTGCGAAATAAGGTGTTTATCGGCATAATTGGGGCACCTGACAATTATTGGTCTAGGCTTCAGCTGGTGGTCTGGGTCAGGGTCTTGTGGTGGTCCCACCCGATGAGTCCTTTCCACAACACAGGGATAGCGTAGGCCTAAGGCCTCAGGAATGCGGTGGTTGCAGAGTTCCATCAGAGAGGATGGTTTATAGCTTTCTGGTAGACCAATGATACGCAGGTTGTTCCTGTGTGATCTGTTCTCCAAATCCTGTCATTTGTCAAGGATGGATTGCGGTACGTTCCCCGGTGTAGTAAGGGGATTATTTACCGGATGTAATTGCTTCTCTACGGATAAAATGTGCCGTTCTGCTTCCTCCAGCCATGAATCTGGCTATGAAATTCCTGCCGCAGCTGTTCCATACCATGTTGTACCGCCTTGTCTACTGCTTCATCGATCAATGGGGTGAGTATGCTGGCTACAGCCTGAGCGATCTTTGTGTGTGAGAAAGAGCTGCCCGCCATCTCTTCTGCAGGAGGAATAGGGATATCCACATGCTGGGTTTGTTGTATGGCGGCGGCCATCTTGGGAGTTGCCTCCTGCCCTGAGTCAGGATCCCACCGGGGTCCCTGGGACGATCGAGGAGCGGAGCGCTCCAAAAAGCAGTCCATCTGGTCCCCTAGGGTGGGGGGTATGAGAACCGCCCAGGTGACCGGTGATCTGGCGCGGTATCAGAGGGTGGTGGGGCCGGGAGCAGCGACAGGTCACTCCATCCTCACATGGTGCCGGAAATGGAAGTCCCACCCATAATACTTCAGACTCATCACACTCTCCATCAACTAGGTCCTCCTTCACACTCGCTCTGAGATGACTCCTCACATAGAGACACCAACACCTCTCCTATTCCCCCGTCTCTCCGAAAGAGAACCTAGCCAGGAATATGAATGGCCCAGTCATGTGACGAATGAAGCCAAGATTCAGCAATACCAATCCAGTCCTAGTTCTCTTCATTCACCAAACCTTCCAACTCACCGATTGTGCTGGGCAGACGTCTGACATTGGGGAACAAACACTTCCATTCACTGACACCTTGTTCATTCACTGACACCTTGTTCATTCACTGGCACCTTGTCCATTCACTGACACCTTGTTCATTCACTGGCACCTTGTCCATTCACTGACACCTTGTTCATTCACTGACACCTTGTCCATTCACTGACACCTTGTTCATTCACTGGCACCTTGTTCATTCACTGACACCTTGTTCATTCACTGGCACCTTGTTCATTCACTGACACCTTGTTCATTCACTGACACCTTGTCCATTCACCGACACCTTGTTCATTCACTGACACCTTGTTCATTCACTGACACCTTCTTCATTCACCGACACCTTGTTCACACGGATTTTGTGTATTTTTTATTTTCATACAAATGGTACCAATTGCACTGGTTGTTTGTAACATGGGAACCTTCTTATCACCTGCCATAGCCCTCCCCCCATCTTTCCCCATTCCACCCACCAATAGGGACTGACCCCGGTCTGATCTGTCTACCCCGTTATAATCGAATTCTCCCTCCCCCCTCCATCCGAGTTTATATACTCCTCCAGCCTTCCCATAAACCCCTCCCCCAGCACAGCACACCCCTTCCATTTAGGATCCCTGAATTAGTCTGGCCATACATTATACAATCTTCTTCTTCAATCTCCTTTAGATGGACCTTACACTATGTAGTACAAGGGCCGGCCTGATTGCATACAAATTGGAAGTGTTTAGGTCGGACCTCAAATTCTATGGTTTTGGTAAATCTAAAGGAAAATTGTACAAGAAGATTGTCTAATGTATGGCCAGCCTTAGACATCTGTTGAAGAAAGATCTGATCTGCCATAAACAAGTCTATGAATAGGTGAGGCGAGGCTTAGAAGAAATGCTGTAGGACCTGTCGGTGGAATGCCGTTATTTTCAGTTTTCAGGCATTTCAATGCCATCGGCCGGCAGGTATGTTTGGGGGAGGAGCCAGAGATGTCCATGGTGACGCCTGGAACGGCACTGAAATCTGCACAGACGAGTAAATGGCCTCTCCTGATTTTCTGCACTTTTTTCCATACTTTGTACAGGAAGGAAAGCGGTGGGGAGTCGGGCAGATATCAGGGAACACTGGCCATCAGAGAAAGGGGGGGCACTGGCCATTAGAATAAAAGGGATACTGAGTGGCCCCGCTCTCTGTTGCTCGGTAACCGAGGTTATATATCATCGACCTGCCAGTGCTGTGATTCCAATATGCTGAATAAGGGCTTGAGACCAGATATGCCTTTACTGTTCCTGCGCTCGCATGTCCTCATTCTTCCCGTTTTCTTTTCCCTGGGATGACTTACGTCTGATTCTTTGTCTATGTATTGCTATGTATCTTTTTGTTTGCTGTATGTGTATCACCTCCTATTGTATTTCTGACTCATACCTTGTATTACCTGGACCTATTGTATGCTCGGAGTATATTAATAAACTTTATGGAAAAAAAAAATGGAAAAAAAAAAAAGGGATACTGGCAATCAGGGTAAGGGGGGCATTGGCCAATAGAATAAGAGGGATACTGGTAATCAGGTTAAAGTGGACTTTGACCCACAGGGTACAAGGGGACACTGGCCATCAAAAAAAAGGAGGCATGCTGGCCATCAGGGAAAGGTATCACACTGGCCATCAGAGAAAGGGAGGACACTAGCCATCAAGGAAAGGGAGGACACTAGCCATCAGGGAAAGGGAGGACACTAGCCATCAAGGAAAGGGAGGACACTAGCCATCAGGGAAAGGGAGGACACTAGCCATCAAGGAAAGGGAGGACACTAGCCATCAGGGAAAGGAGGGACCAGGAGCAAACTGACAACTCATGGGGCCCCCGGGCAATAGGGGATCATGGGGCCCCTGTGTCCTTGCCCAAACTCAAAAAAGCCTATGAAAAAGGTACCAGGGGCATCTCATGGGGCCCCCTACTGACCCCGGGCCCTCGGGCAGTGCCCGAGTTTCCAAATGGTCTGTCCGCCCCTGGGAGGGACTCTGGCCATCTTTGTAAGGGAGGACAATGTAATAAGTGTCAGGGGGGACACATGCCAAAGAGGTAGTAGGGGGACACTGGCCATCAGGGACTGGAGAAAACTCTTGCCATCAGGGTAAAGAGGGATACTGGAAACCAGGGTAAGGGGGGACACTGGCCATCATGGTAAGGGGGGGCACTTTCTATTAAGGAAAGGAGGGCACTGGCTATTAGGAAAAGGGGGACACTGGCCATCAGGGTAAGGGGGATTCGGGCCGTAAGAGTAATGGGGGATATGGCCATCAGGGTAAAGATGGACACTGTCCATCATGGTAAAGAGGTACCCTGGCCATCAAGTTAAGGGGGGAGGTGCATTGTCCATCCTGGGAAAGGGGACACTGGCCATCAGGGCAAGGGGGGGACACTGGTAATCAGGGTAATGGAGGGCACTGGTCATCATAGTAAGGGGGATACTTGCCATCAGGGTAAGGAGTACGCTGGCCATCAAGGTAAGGGAGAAACATTGGCCATCAGGATACGGGGATAGACTGGCCATCAAGATAAGATGGTAGACTGGCCGTTAGGTAAGCGGGGACACTGTCCATCAGGGTAAGGGGGATCACTGACCATGAGGGCAAGAGGAGGTACTCACTATAAGAGAAAGGGGGCACACTGACCATACGGGGAAGTGGGGACATTGGCCATGTTGGAAATGGGGGACACTGACCATAAGGGTCAGGAGGTGCACTAGACATAGGGGCAAGAGGGCACAGTTACCATCAGGGAATAGAGAAAACTATGGCCATCAGGGTAAGGGGGGTACTGGCCATCAAGGAAAGGGGGGGCACTAGCCATCAGGGTATTGGGGGACACTGGCCATCAGGGTATGGGGGGACTTTGGCCTACAGGGAATGGAGGGACATTGGCCATCAGGGTATGGGAAGATGCTAGCCATCAGGGTATGGGGGGATGTTGGCCATCAGGGTAAGGGGGTATTAGCCATCAGGGTAAGAGGGAACACTGGCCATCAGGGTGGGGAACACCGGCCATCTGGGTAAGGAGGGCCACTGGCCATATTTGTAAGGGGGAACACTTGCCATAAGGGTAAAGGAGGACACTGTCCATAGGGGTAAGAGGTGGACATTTGCCATCAGGGAAATGGGGAACACTGGCCATCATTATAAGTGGGGGCACTGACCCTCAGGATAATAGGGATACTGGCAATCAGGGTAAGTGTGGACAATGGCCATCAAAGAAAGGGGGTGCACTGGCTTTAAGGAAAGGAGGGCACTGGCTATGTGGGTAAGGGGGGACACTGGACACCAGGATATGGGAGAACACTGCCCATCAGAGTATGGAGGGATTCTGGCCATCAGGGTAAAGGGGGACATTGGCCATCAGGGTAAGGGGGACATTGTCCATCTGGGTAAGGGGGACACTGGCCAACAGAGTAAGGGGGACACTGGCCGTCAGGGTAAGAGGAACACTGGCCATCAGAGTAAGGGGGACACTGGCCGTTTGGGTTAGAGTTAACACTAGCTATATGGGTAAGGTGGGACACTGGCCATAAGGGAAAAGGGAGAAAACTGGCCATCGGGGAAAAGAGGTACACAGGCCATCAGGATAAGAAGGATACTGGAAATCAGGGTAAGGGGGGACACTGGCCATCAGGGAAAGGGGGGCACTGGCTATTAAGGAAAGGGGAACAATGTTTATTAGGGTAAGGGGTAATGCTGGCCATCAAGGTAAAGGTAATCACTGGACATCAGGGTAAGGGTGGACACTAGCCATTAGGGTAAGGGGGGTCACCTTCCATCAGGGCTAGGAAGGTCACTGACAATCAGGGTAAGGGGATCACTGGGCTTCAAGGTAAAATGGGATACTGGTCATCAGGGCAAGGGGGTTCACTGGCTTTATGGAAGTGTCCCCCCGACACTGGCCATCTAGGTTAGGGGGCACACAGGCCATCAGGGTAAGGGGGCAGTGGCCATCTGAGTAAGAGTGGAACACTGGCTATCACGGTAAGGGGGAAAACCAGACATAAGGAAAAATGGGAAATTTGCCATCGGGTTAAGGTTGTCCACTGGCCATCATGCTAAGGTGGGTCACTGGTTATCATGTTAAGGAGGGGCCACTGTACATCAGGGTAATGGGGGGGGCACTGGCTGTCAGGGTAAGGGGGGGACACTGGCCATCAGGGTAAGGGGGGGACACTGGCCATCAGGGTAAGGGGGACACTGGCCATCAGGGTAGGTGGGGGGGTCACTGCCCATCAGGGTAAAGGGAGGGGACACAGGCCTCCAGGGTGTCTTGGAAATTCGCTCTAACGAATTTCTCCTTACCGTGAGTACTCGCAGTTGGATGCGCAGAAATCCCCCATAAAGCTGTGCAAATCTCGCTTACCACGACTGCAGCTTAGCCCCAAGATTCCTGCCCATCCAACTGCTTTAGCTCTGTTGAGATGTGGGGGATTGGAGCTCCGTTACCCAAGAATGATCACATGACACTCTCAGGTTGCTGTTCGAATGCACCAAGAGGCGGGTCCAACTCCAGCCTCCAATTTTTATTTACAAGCAGACACACGCCCCCCCCACATGAATAAGGTCAATCCCCTCCCACAGAACAATGCATGGGGAGTGCCTATACACAGGATGTACATTCCGATTGGAGCATAGCCTTTCCTATTATCTATCACTGGTCCTCCCCCATGAGCCCTCTGAGGTCAGCAGACTTCCTCCCCTTCCCCCCATGAGCCCTCTATGGAGAGCATACTTCCTGTCCTAGTAGCTCCTATTGGTATGTAAATTCTCTGTACAAGCTGTCATGGAAATTTTGTATTGTTGGTCGAACTTTAAATGTGTCATATATTCATGTTATTCATATGTCTCTGGTGTGTATAATTAAAGCTCTGAAGGCTGCAATTGGGCCATGCGCATGTACAATGTATGTATTACAGTACTCAGCTTGGTAATGGATGAGATGGCAGATCTGCGCTTATAGACCGGCGTGTATACCACCACGGCATTTGATGCGAATGTCGCTGGCAGTAGACCGTGGGCCTGTATACACATATCAGCAGCATAGTACCACATGGGCTTCATAACGCAAGGCGCCAAGCGGTGTGAACTCCATGTGTAGGCTTATGCATATCTTACAACCATTACCAACTTGAAACTGTATCTGGATGGATGTGTTTTAATAAAGATCGTACCGGGCCCATCCAGGTACAGACTGGTGTTTAGCTTAGGGAATACTTGTACAAAGGATTTGCATGCCAATGGGAGCTAGTAGGACAGGAAATATGACCTCAGATGGCTCATGGGGGGGAAGGGGAGGAAGTCTGCTGACCTCAGAAGGCTCATGGGGGAGGACCAGTGATAGATAATAGGAAAGGCTATGCTCCAATCGGAATGTACATCCTGTGTATAGGCATTCCCCATTGCATTGTTCGGTGGGAGGGGATTGACTTTATTCATGTGGGGGGCATGTGTGTATTTTTAATAAAACCAGGGGCTGAGTCTGAAACCGGCCCTTATGTGGATTGCAACACTAGCCTTAGAGTGTCGTGTGATCATTCTAGGGCAACGGAGCTCCAATTCCCCCACATTTCAACAGAGCTAAAGTATTTGGATGGGCAGGAATCGTGTAATTTAGCTGCAGTCGTGGTAAGCGAGATTTGCACAGCTTTATGGGGGATTTCTGCGCATCCAACTGCGAGTACTCACGGTAAGGAGCAATTCGTTAAAGCGAATTTCCAAGACAGTTTGGCGAGCCTGGTGGATACTAACGCGTATTCTTGCATATCTAACCCAGTACGAGGGGGGAATAAGTCATCATGAACTAGCAAAAAGTATGCCGGCACATTTCAGGTCTCTCTGCCATTAAGAGGATCGCTTTTTGCGCGTTCGTGTGGCTGATTTCGCTCTCTGTTAGCTAACAAGAATTACCGCTTAGCAAGGACCTAGTTTTTTGTCCTAAACTCTTGATTTGTGGGTGAAAGACAAGGGTTTGTCTCTGCGGAGAGCAGCAGAGGGGTGGGTTTGGTTGGCTGGATTTGGTCAAGTTTAAAAATCTTCCAACCAAAAATTAAACGGGTATATGTTTTAGCGGGTTAAAGTTGTTACATAGTGTTAGGTAAGTATTTGCGGGTTGTAGGTACTGTGGTGATTGCTTTACCCCCCTCCACGTGAGGTAATTATTACAGTGCTGAAAGGTTTAGGTTAATTGTTAACTGCTGTAAGATCTCTGTGTGTATGTAGTCTGTGCAATGTTTTGTGGTACTACTGCTCCCAGCAAGCATACAGCAGTGGGTCCTTTCTGTTACATGTGCATGTTAGTGTGACATGTTGGTGTTTTATGTCTGTTCTGTGATTGTGCCAAATTGTGTTGTATGTGTGCTGTGTATTGTTGTGTAATTGTCCAGTGTATGTTCTGTCCAAAAGTCTGTTTTATGTAAGAGGTTAGAGGCAATTTTGAGGCTAGAGTCTGCCGTGTGCTCCTCTGTGGGGGGCCATTCTAGTGTTACCATGTGCTTCCCTGTGGGGGGTCATTTTCTTGACTAACCACATGTACTCCTTTTGCTTGGTGGCCATTTTGTTAATGACCATGTGCTTTCCCTGTTGGTGGCCATTTTGTTGACTACCACATGTGCAGTAATCTCTATGCAATGTGCATGAAGTTTCCTATATGCATTTGACCCATTTTATGTTTTTAATCCAAATTTTTTACAGTTTCATTTGTTTCCTTTTAGCTTTAAATTTGCGTATTGCCGGCCAATTTAAAGTGTGTTAAGCGAGTTTTTCCCTTCACGTGTTCCACATTTAGTGAGCGCAGGGAAGTCTGGGTTTTTGCACATAGATTTCTTGTATAGTGATTATGTTTTTCTTGTGTTTTTCCTGTTAAAAGTAGTTCCTTATTGTAAAGCGGGTTTGTTTTAAGCTGCTGCATTACGTGTTTCACGTCCAGCAGACTTTTTGTGTAAACGGTTCTAGGTGGTTGCAGTGAAGATTGCGTGTGTAGCGCAGATCGTTTAGCGGTGCTGGTAGGAGTGATTTTTGCGTCAACAACAAGGTTACTTTTGGCGCAGTTTTTCGGTTCACCTCTGTGTAATTGTTTTACTGTGAAACGTCCCGTGTTTTTCAAAAGGATCCACTTTGTCCTTTTTAACAGTTTTTCAGGTTGAAAAAGGGTTTTTCTGTGTGTATTAGGAAAGTTTTTTCTTTACACAAATTTCCTAAAGGTCAGTTAGCAGGTTCCCGGCCAACCAGTGACCCCTAAGTAACATCCTAGAACCCCTCTTTTTGTTTTGACTTGTGTTAGCTACTGTGTGCAGGGAGAGAAAAGCCACTTTCATCATTGTGCGGTGTGGCCTGCCAAACACAGTGGGTGATGAGAACCACATAAATTACGCTGTGTGAGTGGGCGGTCCAGGGAAATCCTGGTTACCACAAACACTTCGGGTGGTCGGGATCACATAAATTGCGCTGTGGGAGGTGTGCTCTCAGTCTGACCGCCACTTGATGCGCTTCGGGTGATCGATAAGTATCACATAAATTACGCTGTGCTGGGAAAGTGGTGGAATCAGGCCTCTCGGTAGGATCCCACCGAGTGCTCCAGGGGGTAAACAGGTACCTGGACGCGGGATATATACCAGTGACTAGTCACGATGGGCAGTAGTCAGTCCATGAAGAGAGAGGGGGAACCAGCCCTCTTCAGGGTAAGGACAGCTGCACAACTGATGAAGGTGAGTTTGGGGGGGAAGTCTACAGAACCCCTCAAAAGGTGGAATAAATGGTCGAAGGGTACCAGATGGGAAATTCCCCGGGAAGGTACATTTGACGCATGGAGGTGGGAAAAATTCATCTCTGAATTTGAACCACGGATGCAGGCGTCAGAACTAGAGATCGCACAGCTATGGCTTCACAGGTCAATCCGATTAGGGAGGCAGGGCATACATAAACTGGTGTCTGTCCGGAAGAACCAGGTGATGTATACCTGGCCTCCAGAGGGAATAAAACAGGAAGATCCGGTGTCAGAGGTGGAGGAAGCTCTTTCAGGGCTGACTCTACTAAGGCAGGCAGGATCAGGGTCTGCTGGGGTTCCCCAACAACCAACAGTGGCTGAGATAAGTATAACTGCACCTGTCTCTTCTGTTAGTGACGTCACTCTTGACATACCTTCTGTGTCTTCTGTCTCTATGCCTCAGCCTCTGCCTCTACCTCTCCCTTCTCCCTGCTTCACCCCAGCTCCTTCTGTTTCCAACTATGAAGCCTACTCAACAACCGATTTGCAGACTATCTGTGAATCAAGGGGAATAGACACCCGGTTAAGAAACAGGGCGGATTGCATCAAAGCGCTACGAACCACTGATCAGACCCCTGCCCCCCAGCTATACCCTGATCTGAGGGACCTCAAACCTGAAGGTGCAGTAAGCGAGGTGGTTAATCTAAGCCCACCGATGAAGCTGGGTCAGCCCTTGCACTCTTCCCGGACCGAGGCCTATCCAGTCAGAGTGCAGCAATTTGAAGGTCCTCCCAATGCACAGGGGGAACGGACTTTAGGGGAACGGGTAGTTTGGCATGTCCCCTTCACCCCGGCAGAGATCCGCACTATTCTGGCTGAGCTCCCGGACTATCGAGTCAATCCGAGAGGATTTGCTCGAATGTTTGGACAAAACCAGTTCAGCTATGGTATGAGCGGGTCAGATTGTGCGCAGATCCTGCGGGCTAAGGTGGGCATGGAAGTGGCCAGTACAGTGATTGCAGGGTGCTCTATAACCACTCATGAGGAGATGACTTCAGGGGGCAAAGAGTTCTGTGCACAGCTAAAGGCAAAGCTTCCAGAAATGTATGGTGCTACCTCTACTACGGACATGATGAAGCTCACCCAGGGTCCTAATGAGGAAAGCGCCTGCTTCTGGCGCCGTCTCAAGCAGACGGCACTGGATGCGGATCTGGAAGTTGGACCTGATGCTCCAACTGAAGGGGTAAAGGTGACCGCGATGCACATTCTGTTGCGGGCCAAATTTTTGGAAGGCATCAATATTAAAATTCGGGAAAGGCTGGTTCTGGCCCGACCCGAATATAATGAGATGTCTATCCCTGCTATCCTTTCCACTCTTGCGGCAATAGAGAGGGAAATGGATAGAAGAAAACAAGAGAAGGCCAAAGTTCTTATGTCCCAGACCCCACACGAAAAACCAAGGGATCTGGGTCACAGGAAGGATAGGCCCCCACGCAGGTGCTTCCAGTGCCACCAAACGGGGCACATGAGGAGGAGCTGTCCCCAATTACCTAAAGGTCAGTGGCAGTTCATTCCTGATGAGTCCTCCGCCCCTGTGACCACCATGGTAAGTAACCCCTATGAATTCTCATAGGAAGTTGACAAATCGGTGTCGGCCCAGATCCATCCTTTTCTAGAGGAATTAAAATATCCCCTCCCTTGCCTCACCGACACCAGTGCAGCAAGAACGGTCTTGCGAAAACAGGACATCCAAGGCAAGGTACCCCTC
Source organism: Staurois parvus (assembly GCF_062004578.1). Taxonomy (NCBI): domain Eukaryota; kingdom Metazoa; phylum Chordata; class Amphibia; order Anura; family Ranidae; genus Staurois; species Staurois parvus. Next base: position 142,722 of record NW_028320344.1, on the reverse strand, counting down.
TCAGGGGAAAGCCCTCCTAACCCCCACTAACCTCACTATCAAACGATGCACTATTCTTAACCCAGCTTCTCTTCTTCCTGTGTTGGAAGATGAGAAGGGGGGGGAGGACAGCAATGACAGTGCTGAATTTTGCAACACGACTAACAATACTAACACCTCTTCTGCTAACATGTCTTCTTTGTCCACTACTAACCTCTCTTCCAAAGGACACAACTGCATTTCTTTGGTGGAACTGGAGTCAGCGGCGACACACCATATATCACCCCGAGAGTAGCGGTAAGGTTGAACGTCTTAACGGAATCCTTAAAAACAGGATCTCCAACATCATGGCCGATACCAAAAAACCTTGGCCTGAGTGTCCCCCCATTGCCCCCTATTCCATCCGGAATGCCCCTCGGCAACCACATGGGCTGTCACCCTACGAGGTGTTGTTTGGGGGACCTCCCAAAACAGGGTTGTACTTTCCTCAACAGTTGTCGTCTTTGCATTCACAGCTTACAGGTTACGTGCAATCTCTGCAACGGGAGCTGCAGAAGATACACCATCGGGTTCGCGAATCGCTCCCCGATCCAAATGCAATAACAGGTGTTCTTTCTATTGAGCCAGGTGATTGGGTCGTCCTAAAGAAACATCAAAGAACCGGACTCGAGCCACGGTTCACCGGACCATACCAAGTCCAGCTGACGACACCTACCTCACTCAAGCTCGAGGGACGAGACAACTGGGTGCACGCAAGCCACTGCAAGAAGCTTTTCAGCTACACCAGAGAATGAGGGGTGTCATTTTCCTTTTTCTATTTGTTTGTATGTCTTACATGTGTGTGAACGGAGGAAAAGACGGCAGATACCCCAACCTTTTATTTAAAATGCATCTGCGTTTAGCCAGAACCGCCAACAAAACCAACTGTTGGGTATGCTCTAAGCCCCCACCCAGTCATCACATGTCCGCAATGGCCGCTGTTCATGCCCTATATGACATCCGCGTCGGCATGAAAAAGCAAGGGACCCCTGGTCAGCCCCCACGTAGACATTTGTCGGTAGAACTTAATGACACATTTTTAGCAGGTAACATCAGTTTCAGCACCAATATTAGCTCTAGCTCCTGTAGGGCCCTTGTTAGTCCATTATGGGTAACTAGGCAGCTAGGCAGCCCTCAGGTGTGCTTTAACATCAGCTTTGGCACAGGTAACAAGTTTGTTGGGACTATCACCTGTGAGGGATGACAAGGTCCAGGCCCATATGGACAAAGTTAGTGAACTACAGGGAAAAGCTAGAGCTATAGCTAGTGAGGGTTGGAATCCGTTCAAGGGTTTGGGAGGATGGGGAGATTTCCTGTTCTCCATCGGATCTTGGTTGAAGGAAGTGGGAGTGTATATCCTGATGCTTCTCTTTTTCCTCTGCCTTTTATATGCCGCGGTGAGATGTTCCTGTTGCCTCATCGACCGTGTAAACCAAGCTCGGGCAGACGACCACATCTCCATGCCCGCTCCTGCAATTCCACTCCAACCACTGATCGGAGGAAGACCTCACCAACCATCCACCTTCTCTACAGATTACGTCCTGGCTTCCCTCTAATTTATCTCCCTGAAGACCACATTCTCCAAGACCTCCAAGCAAGCTTCAAGCCTCATCATTGTTTGTGTCTGCGATTTAGAAAACTGTCTGGTTCGAGACCAGTCTTGTGTGGCCCCGTCTGCAGGGGCAATTTGAGAATCTATTGCTGGATCTCCCCAGACCACCGTGGGATCACAAGCCTTATTCATACCACAAGTCTGTTTGTGGTTTTTGCAAGAGCCTTCCTGTAGTGAAGGTTCCAACGCTCTTGAGGATCATCGCTTCAATCAATCCTGTTTGCGTCGAGTCTGCGTCGGGTCTTGTTGTTTCAGGTACCCCGTGGAGCTTTATTCTCAGGGACAACTACAGGAACTCTGGTCTAAGACCAACTCTTTGAGGTTTTGAAACTACACCCATCAAGCTGAAGAAGATCAAGAAGGGACACAAGGAGAATATGATAAAACAGGAGGGAATGTCATGGAAATTTTGTATTTACAGGTTGAACTTTAAATGTGTCATATATGAGTGTTATTCATATGTCTCTGGTGTGTATAATTAAAGCTCTGAAGGCTGCAATTGGGCCATGCGCATGTACAATGTATGTATTACAGTACTCAGCTTGGTAATGGATGAGATGGCAGATCTGCGCTTATAGACCGGTGTGTATACCACCACGGCATTCGATGCAAATGCCGCCGGTGGTAGGACACGGGCCTGTATCCACATATCAGCAGCATAGTACCACATGGACTTCGTATGGCAAGGCGCCAAGCAGTGCGAACTCCGCGTGTAGGCTCATGTATATCTTACAACCCATTACCGACCCGAACTGTAACTGGATGGATGTGTTTTAATAAAGATCATATCGGGCCCATCCAGGTACAGACTGATGTTTCTAAGGGATGCTTGTACAGAGAATTTACATATCACTAGGAGCTAGGACAGGAAGTCTGCTGACCTCAGAGGGCTCATGGGGGGAAGGGGAGGAAGTCTGCTGACCTCATAGGGCTCATGGGGGAGGACCAGTGATAGATAATAGGAAAGGCTATGCTCCAATCGGAATGTACATCCTGTGTATAGACACTCCCCATTGCATTGTTCTGTGGGAGGGGATTGACCTTATTCATGTGGGGGGGGGCGTGTGTCTGCTTGTAAATAAAAATCGGAGGCTGGGATTGGATCGGCCCTTTTGTGAATTCGAACAGCAACCTGAGAGTGTTGTGTGATCCTTTCCAGGTATAGGGAGCTCCAATTCCCCACATTCAAACAGAAGCTAACCCAGTTGGAGGCGCAGGAATGTTGGGGCTAAGCTGCAGTCGTGGTAAGCGAGATTCGCACAGCTTTATGGGGGATTTCTGCGCATCCAACTGCGAGTACTCACGGTAAGGAGAAATTTGTTAAAAGTGAATTTCCAAGACAGTGGTGATCAGGGACACTGGGAATGGTGAGGTGATCAGGGACACTGGGACTGGCGTGGGGGTGATCAAGGACACTGTGACTGGTGTGGGGGTGATCAGGGACACTGGGACTGGTGTGGAGGTGATCAGGGACACTGGGACTGGTGTGGGGGTGATCAGGGACACTGGGACTGGTGTGGTGGTGATCAGGGACACTGGGACTGGTGTGGGGGTGATCAGGGGCACTGGGACTGGTGTGGTGGTGATTAGGGACACTGGGACTGGTGTGGTGGTGATTGGGGACACTAGGACTGGTGTGGTGGTGATCGGGGAGACTGGGAATGGTGTGGTGGTGATTGGGGACACTAGGACTGGTGTGGTGGTGATCAGGGACACTGGGAATGGTGCGGTGGTGATTGGGGACACTAGGACTGGTGTGGGGGTGATCAGGGACACTGGGACTGGTGTGGTGATCAGGGACACTGGGAATGGTGTGGTGGTGATCGGGGACACTGGGACTGGTGTGGTGATCAGGGACATTGGGAATGGTGCGGTGATCGGGGACACTGGGACTGGTGTGGTGATGATCAGGGACACTGGAACTGGTGTGGGGGTGATCAGGGACACTGGGACTTGTTCGGTGGTGATCAGGGACACTGGGACTGGTGTGGTGATGATCAGGGACACTGGGACTGGTGCGGTGGTGATCAGGGACACTGGGACTGGTGCGGTGGTGATCAGGGACACTGGGACTGGTGCGGTGATGATCAGGGACACTGGGACTGGTGCGGTGGTGATCAGGGACACTGGGACTGGTGCGGTGATGATCAGGGACACTGGGACTGGTGCGGTGGTGATCAGGGACACTGGGACTGGTGTGGTGATCAGGGACACTGGGACTGGTGTGGTGATCAGGGACACTGGGACTGGTGTGGAGGTGATCAGGGACACTGGGACTGGTGCGGGGGTGATCAGGGACACTGGGACTGGTGTGGTGGTGATCGGGGACACTGGGACTGGTGTGGGGGTGATCAGGGACACTGGGACTGGTGTGGGGGTGATCGGGGACACTGGGACTGGTGCGGGGGTGATCAGGGACACTGGGACTGGTGTGGTGGTGATCAGGGACACTGGGACTGGTGTGGTGGTGATCAGGTATCTGTTACACATAGCTGAGGTCAGGACAGGCAGCAGACAATAGAGACGTCCATTAGAAATAAGTGTAATGTATAATTTAATATATTTGTATTTCCCCTTTTGCAGTCCTGGTGGGGGAACACCTTCCTTATATTTGGTCCCTGTCCCTAGTCACGCAGCTTCCCATTAATAAGAACTGTTTTAGATGCTTTGTTCTGGATCCTCTAGTGAGGAAAAATCCAACATAGTAATCATTGTGTGTAAGGGGGGGGGGGGGGGCTGCGTTTTCCATCATTAGCCCTGTCTGTACTGTGCTGGCAGATCTCATTATCATTCATAACTAGATGTGAACACTATCAGTCCTAACAAAGGGTTGGAGGGGTAGAGGCGGGGCTTCTTCCATTGTATGCTAAAAAAGGATGGATTTGGGACAGAATCACTTTCTAAAAACCTTGACGTCGGCCATGACACCTCCTCCTTAGAAACATCTAAAAGGTAAGAAATATTCTGAAACTTTTTCTGCTGTGTGAATCGGAACTCCTAAGAAACATACAAAGAGGTTTTCCCAAATTTGACAGAAATAGTAGAAATACGCTTCAAGCTCACTCACCAGCTTGTCTGGTTTCCTTCCCTTTTCTCAGCTGTGTTTCTGTTCCAATCACTTCTCTCCTTTACACTGCAATACATTTCCTTTAAAAGAGAAGTTCAGGATCAAAAGAAAACTGTCACCTACAGTGGGGATGGAAAGTTTGGGCCCCCCAGCTAAAAATGTGTATTAATGTGCATAAAGAAGCCAAGGAAAGATGGAAAAATCTCCAAAAGGCATCAAATTACAGATTAGACATTCTTATAATATGTCAACAAAAGTTAGATTTTATTTCCATCATTTACACTTTCAAAATAACTGAAAACAAAAAAATGGCGTCTGCAAAAGTTTGGGCCCCCTGCAGAGTTAATATCTTGTACTGCCCCCTTTGGCAAGTATCACGGCTTGTAAAGGCTTTTTGTAGCCAGCCAAGAGTCTTTCAGTTCTTGTTTGAGGTATCTTTGCCCATTCTTCCTTACAAAAGTCTTCCAGTTCTTTGAGATTTCTGGGCTGTCTGTCAGCACGGCTCTTTTAAGGTCTATCCATAGATTTTCAATGATGTTGAGGTCAGGAGATTGTGAAGGCCATGGCAAAACCTTCAGTTTACACCTCTTGATGTAATCCCCCGTGGATTTAGAGGTGTGTTTAGGATCATTATCCATTTGTAGAAGCCATCCTCTCTTTAACTTCAGCTTTTTCACAGATGGCATCAAGTTACCATCCAAAATTTGCTGAAATTTTATTGAATCCATTTTTCCTTCTACTCGTGAGATGTTCCCTGTGCCACTGGCTGCAACACAACCCCAAAGCATGATTGATCCAACCCCATGCTTCACAGTTGGACAGAGGTTCTTGTCATTCAATTCTGTGCCCCTTCTTCTCCAAACGTACCTTTGCTCATTCCGGCCAAAAAGTTCCATTTTAACCTCATCGGTCCACAGAACTTGTTTCCAAAATGCATCGGGCTTGTCTATATGTTCATTTGCAAAGTTCAAACGATGATTTTTGTGGTGAGGACGTAGAAGAGGTTTTCTTCCGATGACTCTTCCATGAAGACCATATTTGTACAAGTATCTCTTTATAGTGGAATAGTGACCACAACTCCAGTGTCTGCCAGATCTTTCTGGAGGGATCGTGCCGTCAAACGTGGGTTTTGAATTGTTTTTGTCACAATCCTGCGAGCTGTTCTGTCTGATATTTTTCTTGGTCTTCCAGATCTTGCTTTAACTTCCACTGTTCCTGATGACTGCCATTTCTTAATTACATTCCGAACAGAGGATATTGACATCTGAAAACGCTTTGCTATCTTCTTATAGCCTTCTCCAGCTTTGTGAGCGTCAACTATTTTCAGTTTCAGTTTTCTAGACAACTGCTTAGAAGAACCCATGGTGCTGATTGTTGGGGCAAGGTCAGATGAGTCGGGGCATTTAAAACCTTTGAGATTGACATCACCTGGTCTTCCCAGACGATGATTGAGAACAATCCATGACACTGGCAGGTCTCAGCTTGGCAAAGGGGGCAGTACAAGATATTAACTCTGCAGGGGGCCCAAACTTTTGCAGACGCCATTTTTTGTTTTCTGTTATTTTGAAAGTGTAAATGATGGAAATAAAATCTAACTTTTGTTGACATATTATAAGAATGTCTAATCTGTAATTTGATGCCTTTTGGAGATTTTTCCATCTTTCCTTGGCTTCTTTATGCACATTAATACAGATTTTTAGCTGGGGTGCCCAAACTTTCCATCCCCACTCACCAGCTTGTCTGGTTTCCTTCCCTTTTCTCAGCTGTGTTTCTGTTCCACTCACTTCTCTCCTTTACACTGCAGTACATTTCCTTTAAAAGAGAAGTTCAGGATCAAAAGAAAACTGTCCCATCCCTGGATAGGGAGCCTGACGTGCAGAGGCCGGCCTCCCGTACAACTCCGGCTCAAGGACTGCTGATGGTGGGACAGCGGTCACAGGGGCACGGTGGGGTATGATTGCCTGTGATCAGTCCAGTAATAGCAGGAGAGCTAATGAGTTGCAGGCAAGGAGCAGGGTTGTGATGTAGCCGTGCGGGATGGATGGATACTCGAGCGCAGTGTGCTGAGGATGCAGGGTCAGACGAGCCGGGTTCGGTATCGGTCAGGCAGATCAGGCTTACAGCGGCAGGAGGAAGAGTAGTCAGGTCACAGGCCAGGTCACCAATGGAAGATCAATCAGACAGGAGCAGAGACAGGAGAATAATCCAAAGACAAGCCAGAGGTCAGGGCAGGAAGCAATCAAGCGGAGGTCAGGAACAGGCTGGTTCAGTATCAGGAGACAATCCCAGGAATCAGGGAACATGAGCAGGGAAAAGGCCATACGGCAATGGGACAACTACTGCAGCCAGTTTAAATAGCCCTTTTGGTGCCATCATTAGTGACAGGCGTGTGTCTGCATATGTGAGTGCGCACCAATATCTAAGTACCTGAACATCTGTTTCGCTCGTAAGGAGTCTGCGCATGCGCATATTTGTGCACCGCGGAACTTCACCTGCACTATGGGCAGGCCTTTCCTGACAAAAAACAAACATTCATACTCACCTTGGTGGATGCAGCATCGAACCCAGCTGCATCTTTCCCACGCCACCTTTAAGACTGAGAACTGAGCGATCAAACACTGCTGATCGCTCAGCTCTTGTTCTTTAGTGTGCAGAGAGGCAGTGACTGTCAGTCACCAGCTCTCTGTTGTGCTGCTCAAGCGCTCACTGCAGTGCCAGGACATGGAGGGGCAGGTCAGTATCTCAGCAGCTCACTAACGGGTGAGCAAGCTACCAGTTAGGCGTCTGAGTGGATCCCGACAATATGATTGGGATTAGAGATGAGCGAAGTATTCAAAAATTCGATTCGACTGATTCGGCGAATTCGTAGAAAAATTTTGATTCGAGTCGAATATATTCGCTGTGAATTTAACTTAAAAAAGGGTGTTTCTAGGCTTCAGAGAGACTTAATATTAGTGCTGAACACTGTACCTTTAATTTAAATGCCCTTGGAGTCTGCTGGGGAAGAGAAATAATACTGTCAGGCAGTATGACATGCAGATGAGTGCCGTCGATCTTAGAATCACCGCACACTTCACTCATTTGGCCAGTCACGGGGCCAAAACCAGAGTGTGGAGCCACAGTGTGGCGGTGGAGGCAGCAGCAATGGGAGGCCATGCAGCACCCTATGACAAAAATGGAACCCACCAGCAGTGTGAGGAGACCTGAAAGTGGCACATGGCAGAGTGTGGCGATAGAGACAGCAGCAATGGGAGGCCGTACAGGGACCCATGACACACTCTGGACCTGGCAGCAGCATGAGGAGGCGGTACAGGGGCCCATGGCAGATTACGGGCCTGGCAGCAGCATGAGGAGTCGGTAGGGGGGCCCATGGCAGATTACAGGCCTGGCAGCAGCAATGGGAGGCCGTACAGGGACCCATGACACAATCTGGACCTGGCAGCAGCATGGGGAGGCGGTACAGGGGCCCATGACAGATTACGGGCCTGGCAGCAGCATTTGGAGTCGGTACGGGGGCCCATGACACACTCTGGACCTGGCAGCAGCATGAGGAGGCGGTACAGGGGCGCATGACAGATTACGAGCCTGGCAGCAGCAACTTGGACAGGAGGACGTTCAGTTTCTGCACCGTCTGGTGCGTGCTCGCAAACTGTTGTCTCTTGGAAACGGATTCCAAGAAAGACTGCTGACGGAATCCGTGAAGAGGAGTAGCAGGAGAAGGAGCATCTGAACGAGCGGAATATGCCAACAAGCGACAACAGGGGCCCATGACAGATTACGGGCCTGGCAGCAGCATGAGGAGTCGGTACGGGGGCCCATGGCAGATTAGGGGCCTGGCAGCAGCTATGGGAGGCCCGTAATCTGCCAGCACCCTATGACAAAAAATGGAACCCACCAGCAGTGTGAGGAGACCTGAAAGTGGCACATGGCAGAGTGTGGCGATGGAGACAGCAGCAATGGGAGGCCGTACAGGGACCCATGAGAGACTCTGGACCTGGCAGCAGCATGAGGAGGCGGTATAGGGGCCCATGGCAGATTAGGGGCCTGGCAGCAGCTATGGGAGGCCCGTAATCTGCCAGCACCCTATGACAAAAAATGGAATACACCAGCAGTGTGAGGAGACCTGAAAGTGGCACATGGCAGAGTGTGGCGATGGAGACAGCAGCAATGGGAGGCCGTACAGGGACCCATGAGAGACTCTGGACTTGGCAGCAGCATGAGGAGGCGGTATAGGGGCCCATGGCAGATTAGGGGCCTGGCAGCAGCTATGGGAGGCCCGTAATCTGCCAGCACCCTATGACAAAAAATGGAACACACCAGCAGTGTGAGGAGACCTGAAAGTGGCACATGTTTGGGGCATGATTCATGGCGGATTTAGTCAGTTGTGTCAGGAACTGGTGGTTTGAAATCCAGACTAATCCACGCCTGATTCATTTTCACAAACGTCAGTCTCTCCACACTTTGGGTGGACAGTCGTGTCCTCCGCGGAGTTGCAATACCTCCTGCCGCACTAAACACGCGCTCCGATGCCACGCTACTGGCCGGCATGACAGCCTTTCAAGGGCAAATTCAGCTAGTTGGGGCCAAAGGTCAAGTTTCGTTGCCCAGTAGTCAAGGGGATTGTCTACCTCGGTTGGCAGGGTGCTGTCCAAGTAGGCCTAAGCCTGTTGTTTGAGGTCCTGCTCCAGGTCCACCTGATGCTGCTGCTGCTGCTGCTGCTGCGGCTGGTTAGTAGTTTCCTCACTGCGCTGGTGAAGAAAGCTACTCATCATCGACTGCAGACTGAGGCAGCCGCTGCTGGTGGAGCTGCCACTGCTCCTACCACCCCACCCCTCCCCTGCTGCCATGGCAGCGGAACGCGAGCGCACAGGGCCCACAGTGTCTGAGGATGGACGTTGGCGCAGACAGGCAGAGACCAGCTGACTACATAGGTGGTTTTTATAGTACGTTATTTTGGCCTCCCTCTCAGCAGGTGTGAAAAAGGCCACCATTTTGGAACGGTAGCGAGGGTCCAACAAGGTGGACAGCCAAAAGTCATCCCTCTGTCTGATGGTTATTATTCGGCTGTCGCTACGCAAGCAAGCGAGCATGCTATGGGCCATTTGTGCCAAGGAATGCGAGGGACTCCCTGCCTCCATCTCCACAGCATACTGCCACGGTGCGTCTGGGTCCTCTGTCTCCTCCTCCTCCTCCTCTACCAGATGCTCCTGCTCCTCCACTCCTGTCCGCTGAGTGGAAAAACCACCCATTTCACTCAATAATTCCTGAGCACCAATGTCCTCCTCTACCTCCTCCTCTTCTTCCTGTCCTGCCCCCACAGGGGTCATGTGGCGTTGAGATCTGTGCGCCACGTCTACCGCACCCTGACCAGCCATTGTTAACAGCATTTGTTCCAGGACGTGCAACAGAGGAATGACGTCGTTCATCCCATAGTCCTGCCGACTCACGAATAGCGTGGCCTCCTCAAAGGGCCTGAGCAAGCGCAGGTGTCACGCATGAGCTGCCAATGGCTGACATCTAAGTTACACAGGGAGTACCTTTATCCGCTTTTAACATCAGGAAATCTGTGATGGCCTTTTGCTGTTCGTAAAGGCGGTCTAACATATGTAGGGTTGAATTCCACCTTGTTGCAACGTCACAGCATGAGGAGTCGGTATAGGGGCCCATGGCAGATTAGGGGCCTGGCAGCAGCTATGGGAGGCCCGTAATCTGCCAGCACCCTATGTCAAAAAATTCAACACACCAGCAGTGTGAGGAGACCTGAAAGTGGCACATGGCAGAGTGTGGCGATGGAGACAGCAGCAATGGGAGGCCGTACAGGGACCCATGACAGACTCTGGACCTGGCAGCAGCATGAGGAGGCGGTATATAGGGGCCTATGGCAGATTAGGGGCCTGGCAGCAGCTATGGGAGGCCCTTAATCTGCCAGCACCCTATGTCAAAAAAATTCTACACACCAGCAGTGTGAGGAGACCTGAAAGTGGCACATGGCATGAGAGACTCTGGACCTGGCAGCAGCATGAGGAAGCGGTATATAGGGGCCTATGGCAGATTAGGGGCCTGGCAGCAGCATGAGGAAGCGGTATATAGGGGCCTATGGCAGATTAGGGGCCTGGCAGCAGCTATAGGAGGCCCATAATCTGCCAGCACCCTATGTCAAAAAATTCAACACACCAGCAGTGTGAGGAGACCTGAAAGTGGCACATGGCATGAGACACTGTGGACCTGGCAGCAGCATGAGGAGGCGGTATATAGGGGCCCATGGCAGATTAGGGGCCTGGCAGCAGCTATGGGAGGCCCATAATCTGCCAGCACCCTATGTCAAAAAATTCAACACACCAGCAGTGTGAGGAGACCTGAAAGTGGCACATGGCATGAGAGACTCTGGACCTGGCAGCAGCATGAGGAAGCGGTATATAGGGGCCTATGGCAGATTAGGGGCCTGGCAGCAGCTATAGGAGGCCCATAATCTGCCAGCACCCTATGTCAAAAAATTCTACACACCAGCAGTGTGTGAGGAGACCTGAAAGTGGCACATGTTTGAGGCATGATTCATGGCGGATTTAGTCAGTTGTGTCAGGAACTGGTGGTTTGAAATCCAGACTAATCCACGCCTGATTCATTTTCACAAACGTGAGTCTCTCCACACTTTGGGTGGACAGTCGTGTCCTCCGCGGAGTTACAATACCTCCTGCCGCACTAAACACGCGCTCCGATGCCACGCTACTGGCTGGGCATGACAGCCTTTCAAGGGCAAATTCAGCTAGTTGGGGCCAAAGGTCAAGTTTCGTTGCCCAGTAGTCAAGGGGATTGTCTACCTCGGTTGGCAGGGTGCTGTCCAAGTAGGCCCAAGCCTGTTGTTTGAGGTCCTGCTCCAGGTCCACCTGATGCTGCTGCTGCTGCTGCGGCTGGTTAGTAGTTTCCTCACTGCGCTGGTGAAGAAAGCTACTCATCATCGACTGCAGACTGAGGCAGCTGCTGCTGGTGGAGCTGCCACTGCTCCTACCACCCCACCCCTCCCCTGCTGCCATGGCAGCGGAACGCGAGCGCACAGGGCCCACAGTGTCTGAGGATGGACGTTGGCGCACAAAGGCAGAGACCAACTGACTACATAGGTGGTTTTTATAGTACGTTATTTTGGCCTCCCTCTCAGCAGGTGTGAAAAAGGCCACCATTTTGGAACGGTAGCGAGGGTCCAACAAGGTGGACAGCCAAAAGTCATCCCTCTGTCTGATGGTTATTATTCGGCTGTCGCTACGCAAGCAAGCGAGCATGCTATGGGCCATTTGTGCCAAGGAATGCGAGGGACTCCCTGCCTCCATCTCCACAGCATACTGCCACGGTGCGTCTGGGTCCTCTGTCTCCTCCTCCTCCTCCTCTACCAGATGCTCCTGCTCCTCCACTCCTGTCCGCTGAGTGGAAAAACCACCCATTTCACTCAATAATTCCTGAGCACAAATGTCCTCCTCTACCTCCTCCTCTTCTTCCTGTCCTGCCCCCACAGGGGTCATGTGGCGTTGAGATCTGTGCGCCACGTCTACCGCACCCTGACCAGCCATTGTTAACAGCATTTGTTCCAGGACGTGCAACAGAGGAATGACGTCGTTCATCCCATAGTCCTGCCGACTCACGAATAGCGTGGCCTCCTCAAAGGGCCTGAGCAAGCGGCAGGTGTCACGCATGAGCTGCCAATGGCTGACATCGAAGTTACACAGGGGAGTACCTTTATCCGCTTGTAACATCAGGAAATCGGTGATGGCCTTTCGCTGTTCGTAAAGGCGGTCTAACATGTGTAGGGTTGAATTCCACCTTGTTGCAACGTCGCAGATCAGGCGATGCTGTGGAATTCCGTTCTGCCGCTGCAGCTCAAGGAGGGTGTGCTTTGCGGTGTAGGAATGGCTGAAATGCATGCAAAGTTTACGTGACATTTTAAGGATGTCTTGCAGTGGGATGGTGGATTTTAAGAACCGCTTGACAACCAGATTGAACACGTGAGCCATGCATGGCGCATGGCACAACCTTCCTTGACGCAGAGCAGACACCATGTTCTTTCCGTTGTCGGTCAACATGGTTCCGATTTTCAGTTTGCGCGGAGACAGCCATCTGTCGATTTCTCTGTTCATTACACTCAGAAGTTCCTCCCCTGTGTGACTACGTTCGCCAAGGCATACCAGGTGCAGAACAGCGTGACACCGTTGCGCCCTGCACATGTGATATGCCGGTCGGGTAATGGGACTTGGCACGGGGGTGGCGGCTGAGGACACGGCGGAAGAAGAGGTGGTAGAGGCGGACATGCTTGCTGGACCAAGGACGTGCAAACGTGGAGGCAAAAGCGGCGTGACCTGTCCAAGTTGCTGGTGCGGCTGTGACGGCACCACGTTCACCCAGTGGGCCGTAAATGACATGTACTGTCCCTGACCGTAGTTACAGCTCCACACGTCGGCGCTGCCGTGCACTTTGGCAGAGACCGACATGCTCAAAGACTGGCCCACCATCTCTTCTACATGTGAATGCAGGGCTGGCACTGCCTTTTTGGCGAAGAAATGACGGCTTGGCACTCTCCACCGCGGCGCGGCACAAGCCATCATTTCTCTGAAAGGTGCTGAGTCCACCACTTGGAAAGGGAGGGACTGCAGCACCAGCAACTTGGACAGGAGGACGTTCAGCTTTTGCACCGTCGGGTGCGTGCTCGCAAACTGTTGTCTCTTGGAAACGGATTCCAAGAAAGACTGCTGACGGAATCCGTGAAGAGGAGTAGCAGGAGAAGGAGCATCTGAACGAGCGGAAGATGCCAACGAGCGACAACTCCCCTCAGCAGAGGTGTTGGAGCCTTGACTGGCTGATGGAGGGCGATTGACGTCGGGTGACGGAGCAAGTAACGGAGCGGGTGATGGAGCGGGGGCTGGGGCGGGCAGAACCGCCGTATCTTTATCACGGTTTTCCCAGGCCACCAAATGGCGACGCTGCATATGCTGCCGCAACGCTGTAGTCCCAACATGGGCCCCCTGGCCACGCTTGACTTTCTGGCCACATAGTCGACATACGGCTACGTTTACTTCCTCGGGCGGCTTGACGAAAAATTGCCACACCGCCGAGTAGGAAACTTTGCCCCCGATACTCCTCACTGGCTGACTGCTGCTTCCTCCGTGCACACCGGCACCACTACTGGCCGTGGTGGTAGGCTGCAGTGGAGCTGGTGCTCTACTCCGTGGACGTTTGGCTCCACTGACACTGCTGCGACCCTGCTGCTGTCTCCTGGGCAACCCACCGACTGTTTCGCTCGCTGCCAAGCTGCCACCCTCTTCTCCTGATGATGCGGAAGAAATTGCCTGATGACGACGAGGCTGCCAAGTGCGATCAACCTCCTCATCATCAAGTAGGGTCTCCGCCTCACTACTAGCCCCCTCGGCTGCGTCTGGGTCAGGAGACAGACCTGTCTCTAGACCGGCTACCGAGCCACTCTCCTCGCCACTACTTCTTCGCCTGGCTGCTGAAAAGGCGGATGTCTCCCCCCGTTCCTGACCGCCCTCTGTTAGCTCTTCCTCACTGTACAGTGGGGCTGAGCCCACAGCATGCGATACTTCGCTTGGTGAGGGAACACCAAAGGACAGGGGCAGGTAGAGGACACGTGATTTCAGTGGGCTTGGTCCCGGGCCATGCCAACTAACGGTTGTGTCTGACGTACCCACCGACCGTTGGCTGTAGGTGTCAGAGGTGACCTGGGAAGAGGAAGACGACCGAGCCAACCAATCGACGACGGCAGGGTTGTCGGTGGAGACACGACCGCTGGATGACACCGGGAGCACTGGCCTCTGGCTGCGAATAGTGCTGCCTCGACCCCTTCCTCTGCTGCCACGTCTGCTCGCTCCTAAAACATTGCCTCCTCTGCCACTCCTCTGCATGTTGTCTGACATACTCTTTAATTAAACGATTATGTGTCCCTGAGTAACAATTCTGTGTCCCTGAGTAACAATTCTGTGTCTGTGCGAGTAACAATTCTGTGGCCCTAAGTAACAGTTCTGTGGCCCTCAGTAACAATTCTGTGTCCCTGATTAACGTTTCTGTGGCCCCAAGTAACAGTTCTGTGGCCCTCAGTAACAATTCTGTGTCTGTGCGAGTAACAATTCTGTGTCTGTGCGAGTAACAATTCTGTGGCCCTAAGTAAAGTTTCTGTGGCCCTAAGTAACAATTCTCTGGCACTCAGTAACAATTCTGTCTGTCCCTGAGTAACAATTCTCTGGCACTCAGTAACAATTCTGTCTGTCCCTGAGTAAAAATTCTGTGGCCCTAAGTAAAGTTTCTGGGGCCCTGAGTAACAATTATCTGGCACTCCGTAACAATTCTGTCTGTCCCTGAGTAACAATTCTCTGGCACTCAGTAACAATTCTGTCTGTCCCTGAGTAAAAATTCTGTGGCCCTAATTAAAGTTTCTGTGGCCCTAAGTAACAATTCTCTGGCACTCCGTAACAATTCTGTCTGTCCCTGAGTAAAAATTCTGTGGCCCTAATTAAAGTTTCTGTGGCCCTAAGTAACAATTCTCTGGCACTCAGTAACAATTCTGTCTGTCCCTGAGTAAAAATTCTGTGGCCCTAATTAAAGTTTCTGTGGCCCTAAGTAACAATTCTCTGGCACTCGGTAACAATTCTGTCTGTCCCTGAGTAACAATTCTCTGGCACTCAGTAACAATTCTGTCTGTCCCTGAGTAAAAATTCTGTGGCCCTAATTAAAGTTTCTGTGGCCCTAAGTAACAATTCTCTGGCACTCAGTAACAATTCTGTCTGTCCCTGAGTAACAATTCTCTGGCACTCAGTAACAATTCTGTCTGTCCCTGAGTAAAAATTCTCTGGCACTCAGTAACAATTCTGTCTGTCCCTGAGTAACAATTCTCTGGCACTCAGTAACAATTCTGTCTGTCCCTGAGTAAAAATTCTGTGGCCCTAATTAAAGTTTCTGTGGCCCTAAGTAACAATTCTCTGGCACTCAGTAACAATTCTGTCTGTCCCTGAGTAACAATTCTCTGGCACTCAGTAACAATTCTGTCTGTCCCTGAGTAAAAATTCTGTGGCCCTAAGTAAAAGTTTCTGGGGCCCTGAGTAACAATTATCTGGCACTCAGTAACAATTCTGTCTGTCCCTGAGTAACAATTCTCTGGCACTCAGTAACAATTCTGTCTGTCCCTGAGTAACAATTCTCTGGCACTCAGTAACAATTCTGTCTGTCCCTGAGTAAAAATTCTGTGGCCCTAAGTAAAGTTTCTGGGGCCCTGAGTAACAATTATCTGGCACTCAGTAACAATTCTGTCTGTCCCTGAGTAACAATTCTCTGGCACTCAGTAACAATTCTGTCTGTCCCTGAGTAACAATTCTCTGGCACTCAGTAACAATTCTGTCTGTCCCTGAGTAACAATTCTCTGGCACTCCGTAACAATTCTGTCTGTCCCTGAGTAACAATTCTCTGGCACTCAGTAACAATTCTGTCTGTCCCTGAGTAAAAATTCTGTGGCCCTAATTAAAGTTTCTGTGGCCCTAAGTAACAATTCTCTGGCACTCAGTAACAATTCTGTCTGTCCCTGAGTAACAATTCTCTGGCACTCAGTAACAATTCTGTCTGTCCCTGAGTAAAAATTCTGTGGCCCTAATTAAAGTTTCTGTGGCCCTAAGTAACAATTATCTGGCACTCAGTAACAATTCTGTCTGTCCCTGAGTAACAATTCTCTGGCACTCAGTAACAATTCTGTCTGTCCCTGAGTAACAATTCTCTGGCACTCAGTAACAATTCTGTCTGTCCCTGAGTAACAATTCTCTGGCACTCCGTAACAATTCTGTCTGTCCCTGAGTAACAATTCTCTGGCACTCAGTAACAATTCTGTCTGTCCCTGAGTAAAAATTCTGTGGCCCTAATTAAAGTTTCTGTGGCCCTAAGTAACAATTCTCTGGCACTCAGTAACAATTCTGTCTGTCCCTGAGTAACAATTCTCTGGCACTCAGTAACAATTCTGTCTGTCCCTGAGTAAAAATTCTGTGGCCCTAATTAAAGTTTCTGTGGCCCTAAGTAACAATTCTCTGGCACTC
This sequence comes from Staurois parvus, assembly GCF_062004578.1. NCBI lineage: Eukaryota > Metazoa > Chordata > Amphibia > Anura > Ranidae > Staurois > Staurois parvus. The sequence continues at coordinate 125,954 of NW_028320344.1, read as the reverse complement.
AGTAACAATTCTGTCTGTCCCTGAGTAACAATTCTCTGGCACTCCGTAACAATTCTGTCTGTCCCTGAGTAACAATTCTCTGGCACTCCGTAACAATTCTGTCTGTCCCTGAGTATGAATTCTGTGGCCCTAACTAGCGTTTCTTTGTCCCTAAGTAACAGTTCTGTGGCCCTCAGTAACAGTTCTGTGTCTGTGCGAGTAACAATTCTGTGTCTGTGCGAGTAACAATTCTGTGGCCCTAAGTAACAGTTCTGTGGCCTTCAGTAACAATTCTGTGTCTGTGCGAGTAACAATTCTGTGTCTGTGCGAGTAACAATTCTGTGGCCCTAAGTAAAGTTTCTGTGGCCCTAAGTAACAATTCTCTGGCACTCAGTAACAATTCTGTCTGTCCCTGAGTAACAATTCTCTGGCACTCAGTAACAATTCTGTCTGTCCCTGAGTAAAAATTCTGTGGCCCTAATTAAAGTTTCTGTGGCCCTAAGTAACAATTCTCTGGCACTCAGTAACAATTCTGTCTGTCCCTGAGTAACAATTCTCTGGCACTCCGTAACAATTCTGTCTGTCCCTGAGTATGAATTCTGTGGCCCTAACTAGCGTTTCTTTGTCCCTAAGTAACAGTTCTGTGGCCCTCAGTAACAGTTCTGTGTCTGTGCGAGTAACAATTCTGTGTCTGTGCGAGTAACAATTCTGTGGCCCTAAGTAACAGTTCTGTGGCCTTCAGTAACAATTCTGTGTCTGTGCGAGTAACAATTCTGTGTCTGTGCGAGTAACAATTCTGTGGCCCTAAGTAAAGTTTCTGTGGCCCTAAGTAACAATTCTCTGGCACTCAGTAACAATTCTGTCTGTCCCTGAGTAAAAATTCTGTGGCCCTAAGTAAAGTTTCTGTGGCCCTGAGTAACAATTCTCTGGCACTCAGTAACAATTCTGTCTGTCCCTGAGTAACAATTCTCTGGCACTCAGTAACAATTCTGTCTGTCCCTGAGTAAAAATTCTGTGGCCCTAATTAAAGTTTCTGTGGCCCTAAGTAACAATTCTCTGGCACTCAGTAACAATTCTGTCTGTCCCTAAGTAACAATTCTCTGGCACTCAGTAACAATTCTGTCTGTCCCTGATTATGAATTCTGTGGCCCTAACTAGCGTTTCTTTGTCCCTAAATAACGATTCTGTGGCCCTCATTAACAAGTCTGTGTCCCTGAGTAATGGTTCTCTGTCCCTAAGTAACTTTTCTCTGTCCCCAATTATCGTTTCTGTGGCCCTAACTCTGTCCCTGTCCCTAGTACAGAGCGGTCTGCCTCTGTTCAATAACTGCAGGCAAATGAAGAATTCCAAAATGGCCGCTATTTATAGCTCGACCATTACACAGTGCTGGCTGGCTGGCTGCTGATAGGCTGATGCGATCACATGTAGTTGAGGAATGCATTATGGGTCAGCGCGCCTTGTCTGCGCGCCTTCCCAGACATCCCCGCTCCGTCGCCGCACATGTCAGCCGCCATTTTCTGAAAAATTTCGATTCGCGCGTCCGAATTAGGCTATTTTTCGGATTCGGCACGAATCGAAATTTTTCCGATATTCGACTCGAATTCCACTTCGGATACTTCGATTCGCTCATCTCTAATTGGGATCCTTGCAGAGCCTGGACTGGCTCGGTGATGTCAGCCGACAATGGGCTTTACCCTGTTGTCAGCTAAAAATGTATCGCAGAAGTGAACCACAGCCAGGAAGTGCAATTCTGGCAGGATCACTGGATGAAAAGAAAGAAAAATGCTTCAACACAAAAATGAATGCAGCCAACACCTCTGAGGGCTTGCAAGCTGCAATAGGTGACAATTTTCCTCTCGGGTTTAGATACACTTTAATATCAATCCAAAACATTCTCAATGTTGGATAAATATTGCAACATTGTAAATTAATCTGGATAAAATAGAGGTGAATCCCCTCAATAACTGCCCATTTCCAGTGGAAACCCATGGATATAAATACCTGGGCCACCTCTTGGGATCCCTACAGACTGAACTATGAGATATCTGAGTAGAACCCTAGTGGGCACCATAAACTCCATGAACAACTTAAAAGATGGAACACGTGAAGGATTCATAGTTTGGTCCAATCAGTACATTGGAATATTGTCCTGCTCATTCTGTATCTTTATAAATCTTCATCCATCTGGATCACCTCTGGGATCTCATCCCTTTTGATGGGATTGTTTGGCAGAAGTTTGGTAAACTTACGAATGGTAGAGGTACAAGCCCCCAGTTTCTATGCCAGAAATGAGGTTGGGTCATGCAATGGAACTCCTGTCTGTCTCTTATCCTTCACAATCCAGCTAGATGAAGGTGGAAGGTCCTCTTTTTTTTTTTTTTTTTTATAAATATTTATTACATTTTTCCAATACATATACAAAACATATCAACATTTCTATTAAAATAATTATCCCAAATATTTTCTCTTCTTGCATAAATTATCCCTGTATATGACTTTCTTTCCTTACCCTCCCCCCCCCCCTCCACCCCCCCATCTCCTCCAACCCCTTCCACGCTCCACATTCTTTTTTTACTCTCGTTAACTCCATATTATTCTGTTGTTTCTAAATCTCATTTCTAAGCCAGCTTCCAGGAATATTATCTCTTCATATATTTCACCTTTTCTCTGTATTCTTCCCAGCTTTTCCATTTTTTATTATATAACTCCAGCTTATCCTCGTGCGTATAATACAATCTTTCTGTCCCAGAGATCTGATTTACTCTAGCCATCCAATCCTCCTCAGTTGGCACCTCTCTTTTCTTCCAGAACCTGGGTATCAGACTCTTCGCTGCGGTCAAATAATGCCATATCCCCGAACTCTTATATGTCTTCACTGAGAGTTCTGAGATATGGAGGAGACATACTTCTGGATCTAATCCTATATTGATTTTTGTGATTTTCCTTATCAAATAAACTATCCTCCGCCAAAACACCTGTATTTCTGAACACTCCCACCACACATGATACCACGTGCCCACCTCTCCACATCCTCTCCAACACATCTGTGAAATTTCTGTATTCATCTTGTGCTCCAAATAGGGGGTAATGTGCCATCTACTCAAACACTTATAGTTTATTTCCACTTCTCTCATACTAATATTTTCGTGAATTAATGTGAACATCTTCCTCTTTTCCTCCTCCTCTATTTTTCTTCCCATATCTCTTTCCCATTTCTCTATGTGCATTAATTTTGTGTCTTTATCCAGTTCCATTAATATCTTGTGTATTTTTGCCATACCGTGTCTACCATTTCCCCGTGACTCAAAGATTCTCTCAAATGGATTCCAGTCTTTTCTAGTTCTTATTGGTTTTGGAAGGTTTTCAAAAAAATTCTTCAGTTGGTAATATCTTAATCTATCCATCTTATTAAAGACTTCTCCCGTTCTTTCCTCCATATCCTTATATGACCCCATTTCCTCTCCTACCATTATATCTCTCAATTGCGCCTCCTGTTTTATTATCCATTTCCCTGCTATACTATCTTTACCCGGGATGAAATATTTTGTGTTCCTAAGTGGTATTAGTTGTGAATTAAAAACCCACCCCTTTTGTCTGTGTAATAAATCCCATTCTTTTAAAACATTAATAGTGTACGTGCTTGTGCTCTCCTCTACTTCTCTATATTGTGCAGGGACCCAGATACTATTACTCAAACTTTTTCCACTCAGTGCTTTCTCAATTTGAACCCAAATTTTCTCCGGATTATGAATCCAGTCGAAAATTCTTGCAATAATCCCTGCTTTGTAATATCTCCTAAAATCTGGTACCCCCAATCCTCCTCTTTCTTTACTTCTGGTCAGCGTTTCATAACCTATTCTAGGCTTTTTATTCCTCCATATACATTTTATTATCATTTTCCTCAGTTCTTTAAAATATGCCTCTGGGAGTTTGATTGGGATCATTTGAAATTTATATAATACTTTGGGGACTATTACCATCTTTAACAAGTTTATACGACCTATCCACGATGGATTTCCATTTCCCACTCTTCTCACCTCCTCCTTAATTTCATTTAATAGCGTTATATAATTGGCTTTATAAAGGTTCTTATTTGAGGCTGATAGTTTTATTCCTAAATATTTTAATTCTTTATCTCTCCAAAGGAAAGGGAATTCCTCTTGTAGTTTTTCTTTTTCACTATTCTTGAGATTTATGTTTAAGATTTCGGTCTTTGTCGGGTTAATTTTTAGGTTTGACAGGTCTCCGTACTCCCTCAATGCTTTCATTAAATTTGGAAGTGATGTTCTTGGGTTTCCTACATAAAACATCAGATCGTCCGCATAAGCCACTACCTTGTGTTCTCTATCACCTATCTTTATTCCTTTTATGTCTATATTCCTCCTAATCATGGACAGCAAGGGCTCCAGTGTTAACACATATAGCAATGGAGACAATGGACATCCCTGTCTTGTACCATTTGACATCTTAAAGTACTCTGATCTTCCTCCATTTACCATTATGGTAGCGGTAGGCCCTCTGTACAACTCACTAATCCAGGTGGAAGGTCCTCTTAATCCAATCAGTAAAATATTCCACTGCCCATTCTGCATATGTGTAAATCTTTGCCCATTTGTGTCCCCTCCAGGATCTCTACATTCTCATGTTTGTAGGCTCATCTGCCAGAAGAAGAACCCCCAAGAATCTATCCAGTTTCATAAAGTTAGATTCACATAAAGTAGGAGGTGTGGGTCATCCAGTTTTTATGCCAGAAGACTAGGTCAGGTCATGCAATGGAACTCTTGTTTGCCTCTTGCCCCTCACAATCCAGCGGGGAGAAGGTGGAAGGTCTTCCAGGTCCAATCAGTAAAACTGAACATCCTATCACTCATTCTGTATCTGTGTAAATCTTTGTCCTTTTGGGTCCCCTCTAGGATCTCTACATTCTCATGTTTCTATATGGCAGAAGAACCCCCAAGAATCTGTCAAGTTTGATAAAGTTAGATACAGATAGAGCAGGAGGTACAAGTCTTTCACTTTCTATGCCAGAACATGAAGTCAGGTCATACAATGGAACTCTTTTCTCTCTCTTGCCCCTCACAATCCAACTGAGTGGAGATGGAAGGTCCTTCTCATAAGAACCCCTAAAAATCAGTCAAGTTTGGTAAACTTAGTTACAAATGGAGTAGAAGGTATGGGTCATCCAGTTCCTATGTCAGATGATAAGGTCAGGTCAAACAGTAGAACTCATCCTCACAATCTAGCTGGGTGGAGGTGGAAGATCCTTCTAAGACAAACCCCCAAAAATCAGTGAAGTTTGGTGAATGTAGATACAGTGGAATAGGAGGTACGGGTCATTTAGATCCTATGTTAGATGATGAGGTCAGGTCATACAATGGAACTTTTCTCTGTCTCTTGCTGCCCACCATACAAACAACTGGAGGATGGAAGGTCCTCCTGGTCCACTCAGTAAAATTTAAGTTCCTACCACTCATTCTGTATCTGTGTGTCTTTGCTCATTTCCATTTCCTGTAGGATCTCCATATTCGCATATTTGGGGGTTTGGCAGACAAAGGAACCCCCAAGAACAAATCAAGTTTGATCAAAATTAGATACACACAGAGAAGAAACAGGTCACCTAGTTCTAGAGTAGGAGGTCAAGTCATACAATGGAAGTCTTGTCTGTCTTTTGTCCTTCAAAATCCAGCTGAGTTGAGGTGTAAGGTCCTTCTTAGAAGAACCCCCCAAAATCAGTCAAGTCTGGCCAATTTAGATAAACATGGATTAGACTGTATGGAGCACCAAGTTCCAAAGTCAGATGATAAGGTCAGGTCATGCAATAGAACTCTTGTCCTCACAATCCAGCTGGGTGGAGGTGGAAGGTCCTTCTCAGAAGAACCCCCCAAAATCAGTGCAGTAGGAGGTCCTGGTCAACCATTTCCTATGTCAGATGATGGCGTCAGGTCATACAATGGAATTTTTGTCTCTCTCTTGTCCTACATAGTTCAGCTGGGTGGAGGTGAAAGGTCCTTTTTTATATCTGATGCAAGAGAGGATTGGGAGTATTTGAACAGGGGAACAAATACAACCAAGTGGCCCGTTCTTGGTACGGACAGATTTGTGTGGGTGAAAGAAAGTATACCATGATTTGGTGAACAGTGTTCCTATAGAATGTGGTTTATTGTGACAATTTTGAACATTGGCTTCCCTTGCAACTCTCTGCATTCAGCCTGACATTTCAGAGCTGCCAAGGAAAAGAAAATTGAAAATGATTATTTCTCCAATCATTTACAACCTGGCCCCACAGGTACAGAAGTAAAAATAATATTGGTGTGTTGGTGTCCTCACAGGGGTCTGTAGGAAGACGCCACTCTGGGCCTCCATAGTGGATTTCCCTCCTGGCTTTGAGACCATAGAGGAGAACAAAGTGGTGAAAGTGTCATGTAAGGAGCAGTACGAGACCAGGACGTTTCATCTGACGTGTGTGAAGAAGTCGGAGGTCTTCCAATTTTATCCTCATCTTGAATGTACCCGGGTGTTCAAACAATTGACCCTCTTTCTGCAATTTGGCTAATTAAGTGTCTATCCACCCAGAAATCATTCCAACTTTGGACAAAGAGCTGACTCCTCCCTCTCCTCAGCCATCTGCTTGCTTTGTGGTTCCCCTTCTTCTGCACCTCTGCCCCAGACCATTCATTTAGTAACCCTCAGAGTTCCTTGCTTATCTCCAGTTTGGCCTTGTATTACACTGGGCCCTCCCCCGTTACCATCTATCTCAGTTGTATTACCAGTGGCCACATGAGTGTCACCATTCCCCTACTAGGAGCTCCAGTGAATTCATGGAGGTCTGTGATTTTACAACTTCTTGGTGGGACCCTACTGATGACTCCACCTCTAATGTCCCATCCAGCCATCTGTGTGTACCATGATTTGGTCTTATATTACTCACACACCTTGTCAGACCTTTGACATCCACTTAGATCAGCTTGGTGGTCCCAGTAATGGCCATTGTATCTTCTCTATTCCAGGGAAATGTGGGAGGTTGGTGGATTCATATCAGAATATAAGCATGTATCCAGAGAAGAAATATTATGATCAGGATGAGGAAGTGACGCTGACGTGCCCCTCTGGATATCGGCCCAATTACAGCAAAATCCGATGTATACGAGTCAATGGCATCAACATCTGGAATGTCACTAAGGATTTCTGTATCTACTCACCAAGTAAGTCATAATTGGTCCCCACTCATAGGTTGGGTCACCTCTTATACCCATAAGGTCACCATGCTGTGTGACAATATGGAGGATGTTTTCTATACTACTCCAAAACTCAGCCAAATAAAGTATGGAGGAAGCAAGGCAATCAGAAGTTAACCCCTCCCCCCTTCACCCCTCATGGAACAGAGCAATCCTTACATCTACAAAAGTAAATAATACCTCATGTAAAACAAATAGGGCAAACAAGGCATTCTTTGGGTGATGGTGATGAAAAATTATTTTATTTTTTATATACAACCCATGGACAGAAAATCAATGAAACTGAAAAAAAAACATATTTTTCTAATTTTATCAGAGTTAGTTTAGAAAAAACTATTGTAGATAAAAAAGATAAAAGTTGTTCTCTGTAATTTCTCCTTTTAAAAATGACACCAAAATTATAATTCTACTGTAGTGTGTTGCAAAGTTATTTACATTTGAAATAAAGGGTTCATTTTTAATTATCTGCTTAAAAAAAAAAGGACAATAAAAAAAAAAACAAATGAATAGAATAAAAAAGAGAAAAAATAAATAAAATATTAATAAATAGAAAAATAGGGCAACAAAAAATAATCAACAGGAAAATTACAGCTAAGAGGAGAAGGATGGAGATAATGAGGGCCAATCAGAGCAAACTAGAGGTTAGCAATGGGTGGAAGAACACATTTTATTAAATAAATAAATATATACAATTTATCTATCTATCTATTATCTATCTATCTATCTATTATCTATTATCTATCTATTATCTATTATCTATCTATCTATCTATCTATCTATCTATCTATCTATCTATCTATCTATCTATTATCTATCTATCTATCTATCTATTATCTATTATCTATCTATTATCTATCTATCTATCTATTATCTATCTATTATCTATCTATTATCTATCTATCTATCTATCTATCTATTATCTATCTATCTATCTATCTATCTATCTATCTATCTATCTATCTATTATCTATCTATCTATCTATCTATCTATCTATCTATCTATCTATCTATTATCTATCTATCTATTATCTATCTATCTATCTATCTATCTATCTATCTATCTATCTATCTATCTATTATCTATCTATTATCTATCTATCTATTATCTATCTATCTATCTATCTATCTATCTATCTATCTATCTATCTATCTATCTATCTATTATCTATCTATTATCTATCTATCTATTATCTATCTATCTATCTATCTATCTATCTATCTATCTATTATCTATCTATCTATTATCTATCTATCTATCATCTATCTATCTATCTACTATCTATCTATTATCTATCTATCTATCTATTATCTATCTATCTATTATCTATCTATTATCTATCTATTATCTATCTATTATCTATCTATTATCTATCTATCTATCTATCTATCTATCTATCTATCTATCTATCTATCTATTATCTATCTATCTATTATCTATCTATCTATCATCTATCTATCTATCTACTATCTATCTATTATCTATCTATCTATCTATTATCTATCTATCTATTATCTATCTATTATCTATCTATTATCTATCTATTATCTATCTATCTATCTATCTATCTATCTATCTATCTATCTATCTATCTATCTATCTATCTATATATCTATTATCTATCTATTATCTATCTATTATCTATCTATCTATCTATCTATCTATCTATCTATCTATCTATCTATCTATTATCTATCTATCTATTATCTATCTATCTATCTATCTATCTATCTATCTATCTATCTATCTATCTATTATCTATCTATCTATTATCTATCTATTATCTATCTATTATCTATCTATCTATCTATTATCTATCTATCTATTATCTATCTATCTATCTATCTATCTATCTATCTATCTATCTATCTATTATCTATCTATCTATTATCTATCTATCTATCTATCTATCTATCTATCTATCTATTATCTATTATCTATCTATCTATCTATCTATCTATCTATCTATCTATCTATCTATTATCTATCTATATATCTATCTATTATCTATCTATCTATCTATCTATCTATCTATCTATTATCTATCTATCTATCTATCTATCTATCTATCTATTATCTATCTATCTATCTATCTATCTATCTATCTATCTATCTATCTATTATCTATCTATCTATCTATCTATCTATCTATCTATCTATCTATCTATCTATTATCTATCTATTATCTATCTATCTATCTATCTATCTATCTATCTATCTATTATCTATCTATCTATCTATCTATCTATCTATCTATCTATTATCTATCTATCTATCTATCTATCTATCTATCTATCTATCTATTATCTATCTATCTATCTATCTATCTATCTATCTATCTATCTATCTATTATCTATCTATCTATCTATCTATCTATCTATCTATCTATCTATCTATCTATCTATCTATCTATTATCTATCTATCTATTATCTATCTATCTATTATCTATCTATTATCTATCTATCTATCTATCTATTATCTATCTATCTATCTATCTATCTATCTATCTATCTATCTATCTATCTATTATCTATCTATCTATTATCTATCTATTATCTATCTATCTATCTATTATCTATCTATCTATTATCTATCTATCTATCTATCTATCTATCTATCTATCTATCTATTATCTATCTATCTATTATCTATCTATTATCTATCTATTATCTATCTATTATCTATCTATCTATCTATCTATCTATCTATCTATCTATCTATTATCTATTATCTATCTATCTATCTATCTATCTATCTATCTATCTATCTATTATCTATCTATATATCTATCTATTATCTATCTATCTATCTATCTATTATCTATCTATCTATCTATCTATTATCTATCTATCTATCTATCTATCTATCTATCTATCTATCTATTATCTATCTATCTATCTATCTATCTATCTATCTATCTATCTATTATCTATCTATCTATCTATCTATCTATTATCTATCTATCTATCTATCTATCTATCTATCTATCTATCTATTATCTATCTATTATCTATCTATCTATCTATCTATCTATCTATCTATCTATCTATCTATCTATTATCTATCTATCTATCTATCTATCTATCTATCTATCTATCTATCTATTATCTATCTATCTATCTATCTATCTATCTATCTATTATCTATCTATCTATCTATCTATCTATCTATCTATCTATCTATCTATTATCTATCTATCTATCTATCTATCTATCTATCTATCTATCTATTATCTATCTATCTATTATCTATCTATCTATTATCTATCTATTATCTATCTATCTATCTATCTATTATCTATCTATCTATCTATCTATCTATCTATCTATCTATCTATCTATCTATTATCTATCTATCTATTATCTATCTATTATCTATCTATCTATCTATCTATCTATCTATCTATCTATCTATTATCTATCTATCTATTATCTATCTATCTATCTATCTATCTATCTATCTATCTATCTATTATCTATCTATCTATTATCTATCTATTATCTATCTATTATCTATCTATCTATCTATCTATCTATCTATCTATCTATCTATCTATCTATTATCTATCTATCTATCTATCTATCTATCTATCTATCTATCTATTATCTATCTATCTATCTATTATCTATTATCTATCTATCTATCTATCTATCTATTATCTATCTATCTATTATCTATCTATCTATCTATCTATCTATCTATCTATTATCTATCTATCTATTATCTATCTATCTATTATCTATCTATCTATCTATCTATCTATCTATCTATCTATCTATCTATCTATTATCTATCTATTATCTATCTATCTATCTATCTATCTATTATCTATCTATCTATCTATCTATCTATCTATCTATCTATCTATCTATCTATCTATCTATCTATTATCTATCTATCTATTATCTATCTATCTATTATCTATCTATATATCTATCTATTATCTATCTATCTATTATCTATCTATCTATTATCTATCTATCTATCTATCTATCTATCTATCTATCTATCTATCTATCTATCATCTATCTATTATCTATCTATCTATCTATCTATCTATCTATTATCTATCTATCTATCTATGTATCTATCTATCTATCTATCTATCTATCTATCTATCTATCTATTATCTATCTATCTATCTATCTATCTATCTATTATCTATCTATCTATTATCTATCTATCTATTATCTATCTATCTATCTATCTATCTATCTATCTATCTATTATCTATCTATCTATCTATCTATCTATCTATCTATTATCTATCTATCTATCTATCTATCTATCTATCTATCTATCTATTATCTATCTATCTATCTATCTATCTATCTATCTATCTATTATCTATCTATTATCTATCTATCTATCTATCTATCTATCTATCTATCTATCTATCTATCTATTATCTATCTATCTATCTATCTATCTATCTATCTATCTATTATCTATCTATCTATCTATCTATCTATCTATTATCTATCTATTATCTATCTATCTATCTATCTATCTATCTATCTATCTATCTATCTATCTATTATCTATCTATCTATCTATCTATCTATCTATCTATCTATCTATCTATTATCTATCTATCTATCTATCTATCTATCTATTATCTATCTATCTATCTATCTATCTATTATCTATCTATCTATCTATCTATCTATCTATCTATCTATCTATCTATTATCTATCTATCTATCTATCTATCTATCTATCTATCTATTATCTATTATCTATTATCTATTATCTATCTATCTATCTATTATCTATCTATCTATCTATCTATCTATCTATCTATCTATTATCTATCTATCTATCTATCTATCTATCTATCTATCTATTATCTATCTATCTATCTATCTATCTATCTATCTATTATCTATCTATCTATCTATCTATCTATCTATCTATCTATCTATTATCTATTATCTATTATCTATCTATCTATCTATTATCTATCTATCTATCTATCTATCTATTATCTATCTATCTATCTATCTATCTATCTATCTATCTATCTATTATCTATCTATCTATCTATCTATCTATCTATCTATTATCTATCTATCTATCTATCTATCTATCTATCTATCTATCTATTATCTATCTATCTATCTATCTATCTATCTATCTATCTATTATCTATTATCTATCTATCTATTATCTATCTATCTATCTATCTATCTATCTATCTATCTATCTATCTATTATCTATCTATCTATTATCTATCTATTATCTATCTATCTATTATCTATCTATCTATCTATCTATCTATCTATCTATCTATCTATCTATTATCTATCTATCTATCTATCTATCTATCTATCTATCTATCTATTATCTATCTATCTATTATCTATCTATCTATCTATCTATCTATCTATCTATCTATCTATCTATCTATTATCTATCTATCTATCTATCTATCTATCTATCTATCTATCTATTATCTATCTATCTATCTATCTATCTATCTATCTATCTATCTATTATCTATCTATCTATTATCTATCTATCTATCTATCTATCTATCTATCTATTATCTATCTATCTATCTATCTATCTATCTATCTATCTATCTATTATCTATCTATCTATTATCTATCTATCTATCTATCTATCTATCTATCTATCTATCTATCTATCTATCTATCTATTATCTATCTATCTATCTATCTATCTATCTATCTATCTATTATCTATCCATCTGTCTATTATCTATCTATCTATCACGTGCTGTGATGTCATGACAGTAGGTAAGAAGTGTCCTCGGCAGCACAGCTGTCAGATGGTGGAAGGCGGCTTAGTGAGCGTAGCGCCCCCTTTCCCCGTGTTTTGGGTCGCGGCGCTGGCGGCCATCATGACTGACCTTGGATCTACTGCGGGGACTTCTTATGTGTAATAAAGGACTTGTCAGAGACGTCTGCTGTCTGTTTACTCCTTTTTCTTTGTGTGACTAGGTAGCGGTTCCATGTTCCCCATACTCATCCACATGTGAACTCACTACATGTTACATTGTAATATTCTGGAGGAAATCAGCGGGAATTTGTGACATTTATGTGTTTGTATCTGATAATAAGGATTTTAGGGGTTTTTGTCAAAAATATTCTTTTGATAAACATTTCTACAAATATCACAAGGCCTTAAAAATCCTCCTCCCCTTCTGTGTATTGTACTGGTCATGTGACTTCAGGGAACGTCTGGTTGGGGGTCTTCTACAAACTCTGAAATCTGGAAGTGATTCATAAATAAATGATGGAAAATTACCGAAACGTTCCGTCCAGCTGAGTGTAAAAGTGGAGCGCCGGGCCCGGCAGTGAGAGGGTTCAACTGCAGTGACACCTTCGAGTTTCGGGTTCCTGAGAAGAAAATCCTGTGATTTCTGAGACATGAGAGCGTGTGATCAGCGAGTTTCATTTCCTCTACGTATCCCTTGTTATCCTGTGATTGGCTCCAGCTCAGCCACCTCCCTATGTTTCCTCTATAGAAATATCTAACCTGCAAATACAATGTAGATACTGAGCCATCCAATACCTGCCTGTGCCTTGTGTCTTCTGGGATCCCAAACTCCTGGGGGGGTCTGATCCAGCAGAAGTGACACCAAAGTCTGCCGCAGATTTAACCTTCGCACCGCCATACACCTCCACACACCTCCGCACACCACAATACACCTCCGCACACCACAATACACCTCCGCACACCTCCATACCCCTCCGCACACCGCCATACACCTCCGCACACCGCCATACACCTCCATACTCTGCCATGCACCTCCGCACACCGCCATACACCTCCATACTCCGCCATACACCTTCACACCGCCATACCCCTCCTCACTCCGCCATACACCTCCGCACACCTCCACACATTGCCATACACCTTCACACCGCCATACACCTCCGCATACCGCCATACACCTCCACACACATCCATGCAACTCCACACACCACCATACACCTCCGCACACCTCCGCACCCCACCATACACCTCCGCACACCGCCACACACCTCCGCACACCGCCATACACCTACGCACACCGCCATACACCTCCACACATCGCCATACACCTTCGCACCGCCATACACCTCCGCACGCCGCCATGCACCTCCGCACACCGCCATACACCTCCACACATTGCCATACACCTTCGCACCGCCATACACCTCCGCACGCCGCCATACACCTCCGCACACCGCCATACACCTCCGCACACCGCCATACACCTCCATACACCGCCATACACCTCCGCACACCGCCATACACCTCCGCACACCACCATACACCTCCGCACGCCGCCATATACAGCCATACACCTCCACACACCTCCGCACACCGCCATACACTTTCACACACCGCCATACAGCTCCATACACCTCCGCACACCGCCATACACCTCCACACACCTCCATACTCCTCCGCACACCTCCATACACCTCCATACACCTCCGCACACCGCCACACACCTCCGCATACCGCCATACACCCCCACACACCTCCATACACCTCCGCACACCGCCACACACCTCTGCATACCGCCATACACCTCCGCATACCGCCATACACCTCCGCACACCACCATACACCCTCACACATTTCTAGCACACTTTACATCAAACAGGAGTTGATGGTTCACATACATGGCAATACATGTTCAAGCTGGCCAACTACAACAAAGTAATCCCAGAACTGAAGCCAATGATCCCACCAGTTTACCACAGAGCTTTGTGAGACCGGAAGGTGGTCCTCAAATATGAAACTGGAAGCAACTAGCATTGTCATCTCTTCCGGTTTCCCTGGATGTAAACAGCGCCATTTTTAACCACTTGGTCCCGCCCACAATGTACTGCAGGTGGGTGGGGCTACAGGCAAAGCAATGTACCTTTATGTCACCTGATACTTCTGGGTTTTGAGCGCACATGTGCCCCCCCCCCCGCTTACCCTACCTGCCATTTGCTGCATCAGCGGGTCCTGGCCAGTGATTGTTACCCGGGACTCTGCTGATCTCCTGCAGTGAATGGAGGAGCAGTCCTGTGTCTGTATTTGTATATAGAGGTCCAGGAACTAGCTGATTCTTCTTTGTCTGGACCCTTCTCATTCCGGAGAGAAAAGAGAGAGCCACACTGTGAGGAAAATGTTAGATTAGCACATTAAACCCTTTGATTGCCCCTAGTAACCCATTGATCCCCTGGTCCCATCACCCAGCCAGTGACATTAGTACGGTGTCAGGGTATATTATATTTCACTGATCACTAGTGACATCCAATAGCATCAGATACCGTCAGGGTCAGATAGCGCCCCTTCCAGCGAGGGTCAGATTTTGACTGCCCACACACCATCGTACTCACGCTATAAATTGCTGATCACCCCCATTACTAGTAGAGTGTTTTTACAGATCAATATATTGATCAGGGACAGAACTATACCAGTGCCTCCTTAGTATAGTGTCCCCAAATATGCAGTGTTAGCAGGCTTACCCCATTCACTGCCAGCTCTAGCATTTAGCCCCTCCTCCCAGCAAGAAGTGCAGTGTCAGTGTAATTTCTGATCACTGTCACCTGTGATACATTGCACACAAAACTGCAGCATTAGCACAATCAGGCCTGATCTCTGCTAGCACTAGCAGGTGAATTTTATTGGTAGCTGTTCAACCAGTCCCTGACAGCTAGGCGCTTTTTTTCCCCTGAGTCACACTAGGTACCTGTAAATTTAGAGCCTAAAATGCCCCAAAAGAGGTATGCTAGTGGAGAGGCCTACAGGATTCTGAGCATGTCAGATGAGAGCAAAGGAGGAGACTTTCTGACAGAATCCGCCTCAGAATACAAACCTGTAGAAAGCAGCAAAAACCTGACAGGTAGCTCAGATGATGGAGAAGAGGTCCCTGCTAAGATCAGGCATACCCAACCCTATGAAGCTTGTATCATACGCAGCAGAGTGCCAGTACTAGTTCCATGCTACCTTTTTGTGAACTGGCGAGCACAGCAGCCTAGGACATCTTGGTCTTTTATATACCAGCACTGCAGTGTCACTTGGAGTACAAGCTGGTGTGGTGGTGAGCACAAGTAGCATCCTGCAGTCACCAAGAATTGGCACACAGACCCATAGAGCCCATCACCCAGCCAGTCCCCCCTATAGAATCCACCAACAATATATCAGGGCCATGTCTGGCATTTCACAAAATCCCTTTATCAGTAATAAAGTTCCTCATGCTCACCTCCATGCAGAACAAGATTGCAGACATCATCTGTCCAGGGGGGAGAGAGTGTCAACAACTTCCCCTTCTGGAGTCCCAAAGATAGAAGAGTGACTCCCTGCCGTGTCCTCTGATGCTTTGCAGTGGCCCCCAATTTTACCAGAACCCCCCTAGTGTATGCTTTGTGGGAGCTCCAAAGTAGGGAGGGGTCAGTAACAGAGGGCGCGTTCAGCTCCAAAATCTCCCGTATTGGACGTTGTAGGTGAATATTACGGGGAGGTTGGTCCAAGAAGTTTAAGTGTCCTATATAGCCTGCTGTTAGACCCTGTCCTTCCACAGCCACTTCCTGCGCATTTCCCCTATATGCCCTATAGGGGTCAGTGTGAGGGGAGCGCACACACCAGCAGGTGAAGGATGGCCAAAGGGGTCACTTTCACTTGCCTCTTCTTGCCCTGATGGCCAATAACCCCCTCTTACCCTTATGGCCAGTGAGCATCCTTACCCTGATGGACAGTGTTTCCTCCATTCCCTGATAGCCATTGTCCCCCTCTTACCCCTATGGACAGTGTCCCCTCTTACACAGATGGTCAGTATCCCCCCTTGCCCAGATGGTCAGTGTCTTCCCTTACACAAATGGCCAGTGTCCCCCCTTACCCTGATGACCAGTGCCCCCCTTTACCCTGATGACCAGTGTCCTCCTTTACCCTGATGACCAGTGTCCCCTTTTACTCTGATGGCCAGTGTCCCCTTTTACCCTGATGGCCAGTGTCCCCCCTTACACAGATGGTCAGTGTCCCCCCTTACTCTGATGACCAGTGTCCCCCCTTACTGTCAGAAACCCGGATATGACCAGAAATGTGTGGACTGACACAGGGAATCGCAGGCTTCAGGTGTGATGTAATAAATATAATTTATTGTGAGCTACCACAGTGTATAACAACATACAGTGCAAACAAACCCAAATAATCAAAACCCTTCACCCAATATACAGTCATGGCCGAAATTGTTGGCACCCTTGATATTTTTCCTGAAAATCAAGTATTTCACACAAAAAAGGTATTGCATTAACACATGTTTTGCTATACACATGTTTATTCCCTTTGTATGTATTGGAACAAATATAAAACAGAGGCAGAAAAGCAAATATGACATAATGTCACACAAAACCCCAAAAATGGGCTGGACAAAAGTATTGGCACCCTTAACTTAATATTTGGTTGCACACCCTTTGGAAAACATAACTGAAATCAGTCGCTTCCTATAACCATCAATAAGCTTCTGACACCTCTCACCCGGAATTTTGGACCACTCTTCCTTTGCAAACAGCTCCAGGTCTCTCTTATTGGAAGGACACCTTTTCCCAACAGCAATTTTAAGATCTCTCCACAGGTGTTCAATGGGATTTAGATCTGGGCTCATTGCTGGCCACTTCAGAACTCTCCAGCGCTTCTTTGCCATCCATTTCTGAGTGCTTTTTGACGTATGTTTGGGGTCATTGTCCTGCTGGAAGACCCAGGATCTTGGACGCAAACCCAGCTTTCTGACACTGGGCCCTACAGTGCGACCCAAAATCCTTTGGTAATCCTCAGATTTCATGATGCCTTGCACACAGTCAAGGCACCCAGTGCCAGAGGCAGCAAAACAACCCCAAAACATCATTGAACCTCCACCATATTTTACCGTAGGTACTGTGTTTTGTTCTTTGTAGGCCTCATTCCGTTTTCGGTAAACAGTAGAATGATG
Source organism: Staurois parvus (assembly GCF_062004578.1). Taxonomy (NCBI): domain Eukaryota; kingdom Metazoa; phylum Chordata; class Amphibia; order Anura; family Ranidae; genus Staurois; species Staurois parvus. Next base: position 107,800 of record NW_028320344.1, on the reverse strand, counting down.
TGCTTTACCGAAAAGCTCTATCTTGGTCTCATCTGTCCACAAGACGTTTTCCCAGAAGGCTTTTGGCTTACTCAAGTACATTTTGGCAAACTGTAGTCTTGCTTTTTTATGTCTCTGTGTCAGCAGTGGGGTCCTCCTGGGTCTCCTGCCATAGCGTTTCATTTCATTTAAATGTCGACGGATAGTTCGCGCTGACACTGATGCTCCCTGAGCCTGCAGGACAGCTTGAATGTCTTTGGAACATGTTTGGGGCTGCTTATCCACCATCCGGACTATTCTGCGTTGCAATCTTTCATCAATTTTCCTCATCCGTCCACGACCAGGGAGATTAGCTACAGTGCCATGGGTTGCAAACTTCTTGATAATGTTGCGCACTGTGGACAAAGGCAAATCTAGTTCTCTGGAGATGGACTTGTAACCTTGAGATTGTTGATATTTTGCCACAATTTTGGTTCTCAGGTCCTCAGACAGTTCTCGTCTCCTCTTTCTGTTGTCCATGCTTAGTGTGGCACAGACAGACACACAATGCAAAGGTTAAGTGAACGTCTCTCCTTTTTATCTGCTTTCAGGTGTGATTTCTATATTGCCCACACCTGTTACTTGCCCCAGGTGAGTTTACAGGAGCATCACATGCTTGTAACATTCTTATTTATCCGCAGTTGTGAAAGGGTGCCAATACTTTTGTCCAGCCCATTTTTGGAGGTTTGTGTGACATTATGTCGAATTTGCTTTCTTTCCTCCCTTTTTTTGTTTTGTCCCAATACACACAAAGGGAATAAACATGTGTATAGCAAAACATGTGTTAATGCAATACGTTTCGTGAGAAATACATGATTTCCTGGAGAAATATCAAGGGTGCCAACAATTTCGGCCATGACTGTATATATATATACAGCAATCCAGCATGGAGGACGACAGGACACAGAGCAGGTAGCAGAGGCTCAAGGGAACAATACACCAAGGCACTGACTGCAGGCCTGGCCACTACTTAAATACACCTCCTGCAATCAGCCTCAGGCGATGGCTTGATTGCAGGAGGTGAGATCCTGGCTGCTGAAAAGCACCCGCTGGCAAGAACTGGTTCTGCAGCCCACAGAGCAGGCAAGCCCCAGCACCACTAGCTGTGAGTCCTTTCCTGACACTTACCCTGATGGCCAGTGTCCCCAGTTACCCTGATAGCAAGTGATTCCCCTTACCATAATAGCCAGTGCCCCCCTTTCCCTAATAGCCAGTGCCCCCCCCTTTCCCTAATAGCCAGTGCCCACCCCTTTCCCTAATAGCCAGTGTCCCTCCCTTTCCCTAATAGCCAATGTCCCCCCCTTTCCCTAATAGCCAGTGCCCACCCCTTTCCCTAATAGCCAGTGTCCCTCCCTTTCCCTAATAGCCAATGTCCCCCCCTTTCCCTAATAGCCAGTGTCCCTCCCTTTCCCTAATAGCCAATGTCCCCCCCTTTCCCTAATAGCCAGTGCCCACCCCTTTCCCTAATAGCCAGTGCCCCCCTTTCCCTAATAGCCAGTGCCCACCCCTTTCCCTAATAGCCAGTGTCCCTCCCTTTCCCTTATGCCAAGTGTCAAAAATAACTGTAATTTTTTAACTGTCAAAAAAAGAACTCATTTCAGTGGTCAAACATAATTATCAACTGACAAAATAACTGTCATTTTTAAATTGTCAATAAAACCATCATTTTTCAATTGCCATTTTTTGCCACTGTTAAATATAACTATCATTTTCAAATGAAAAAAATAACTGTCATTTTTAAATGACCAAAAAAATACTAATTTTTCAACTGTCACAAATAACTGTCATTTTTCAAATGTCAAAAAATGGCACTTTTCATCTGTCAAAACCCCTCATTTTTTCAGCTGTCATTTTATTGCCACTGTCAAAAATAAGTGTGACAAGCATGTATCCAGTGAAGGTGGAACACTTGGACCTCCTACATGCTTGTTCCTGGTCAGTGACACACTAGGGAGTGAAGTGAGGTTTAGGATGAAGATGACGGCCCCGGAACCTGCAGCTTTCTCTACAAATCACTCCTGTTTCCTGCCCTTCCTCTTATTGGCTGAGTATTGCACCAATCAGATCACCCCCCTTGTGATGTCCCTGGGCGGATCTCTCACTTCTGGCTCCTCCCACATATCTTTATACAACCTCCCCCTACCCATACCCCGGCATGGAGGGGCTGAGTGAAGGTGGTGGTGAAGGTGAGGAGGTGTTGGATCGGGTCACACAGATCATAGAAGGAGATCAGCCCGGCCTCATAATCCAGATCTATCCTGACTCTGGTACTGGAGACACCACCGGGGAATCGGGTCCAATTACTATCATGTATCACTGAGTACTCATCACCTCCCAACCCCAACCCCCACCTCTCCAACCCCCAGGACTTCTTATTATATCCAATCCGTGACTGACCTCCTCTCCTGTCTATATTGGGGTAACACATCCCGACTCTCCAGTACCGGGACCCCCCGACATCCACGTCCCAGTAATGTCTCCCATAGAAGAAGCTCTGACTGCTCATCACCTGAGAATCCTGGAACCTCTCTGGTGTTTCTGGCCGATTCTGATGTGATGATGACCAGGATGCAGTTTTCCCGTCATCTGATATATGTAGACGATTACCAGCTGTCCTCACATCCAGTAATATGTCTGTAACCCCCGACACCCCCCATGTTTGCTGTACAGCCCCAATATTTGGTCCTCCAGTGGGGGAGGGTTGGGGGTCTGGCCTGGATGGTGGACCATTGATGGGACCTTTGCCCTTTGTAGTAGAATGTGGAGAGACATGTGTGCCTGTACATTTCTGTACATTGACCCCAGACATGATATCAGATAAACCCGTGTGTAATGTGTGTGAGATCCCCCCCACATCCCCATCCCCTCCGTCATGGAGGAGGTTCTCATGTCTCTCTCTGTCCTCATCTCCATCCTCAGTATCACACAAGTCACCTGTGTCTGATTCCTGTAGGACAGTCAGTGGATTCGTCATGTTACACAGCTCCTCAATGTCCCTCATCTTCCTGGACAGCTCCTCCTTCTTTATTTCCAGATCCCGAATATAATCCAACATGGGACGGGAGACCCGCTCTGCCCACCCGGAGATGTCCCTCAGGACTCTCTTCTCCAGGTCTTCCAGACGTCTCCTGAGGTCTCTGAACAGGGCAGTGACTCTCTTGGTTTCATCATCTGCTTTTCCTTGTACTTTCCTCCTGCGTTCCTGCAGACTCTGGACTCTTTTCTCCATCTCCTCTCTCTCTGTCATCAGTTTCTGCAGAACATTCCTCAGTTTCTTCTTCTTCATCTCAGAGGCCTCCTCCAGAGTCTCCACCTGGTGTCCCCGATGTCCTCCGACCAAACTGCAGGACACACAGATACAGGTGGAGTCCTCGGTGCAGTAATACTTCAGTAGTTCCTTATGGATGGAGCATCTCCTGTCCTTCAGGGAAGTGGTGGGGTCACATAGGACGTGTTCTGGTGACTTGCTGTGGACTCTCAGGTGGTTGTCACATAGAGAAGCTTCACACATCAGACAGGATTTCACAGCCGGTACAGGAGTGTGAATACAGTAAGTACAGAAGACCCCGGACTCCTCCTGCTCTGGATGGGTAGACTGGAAGTTCTCCACTATGTTACGTAGTGTTATGTTCCTCCTCAGTGCAGGACAGTCCTGGAACTCTTCTCTGCATTCAGGACAGGAATAACCTCCAGACCCCTCCTGTGTATCCAACACACGGCCAATACAGTCCCGGCAGAAGTTGTGTCCACATCTCAGGGTTACAGGATCTGTATAAATGTTCAGACAGACGGAACATTTCAGCTCCTTCCTCAGATCAGAAGACGCCATCGCTGAGAGCAGAAGAGAGAAACGAAAGTGAAAGTAACCAGTGTGACCCGCTGTGTACGATCCTACAGGGAGGGGCTGAGACTCGTAGACATAGGAATCCTTACACAGAGGAGCACATACAGCACATGGGGGGATTCCTGACATTAATCTCCCTATCTGAGGAAAATAAAGAATATTTAATAGTCTGTGAAAACATTGTGTCAGGAATATTTATTCTTTTAAATGAACATTTGAACACTAAGTTACCCAGAGAAAATGGGTTTATCTGAAGAAAACAAGAGATCTAAAGATTAGCATGTAAGGGGGATTCTGATTGGCTGATTATTGGTACATAAAGATGCAAGTAGAACCCCCACTTCTTCTAGGATAGAACAACCACCCACCTGATTGCAGCCCTTTACCTCGGCCATATTGTGCCCATCTCCTTGTCATCGGCTTTCCCATAACCCCCCTGGCCATTAGCTTTTATATTAAATACAAACAATGTCCTCACAGAAGAGATAGTTTCTGAATTTTATTGGTGTTCTTCGGAAGACGGCGTCATCACATCACATGGAGATACTACCAGCTAGTCTTCACCATCCGAATCAATGGTTATGTTATCAAACAAATTCAAATAGTTTCAATATAGTTTTTGAATCGTCCAGACCAACGAATATACAAAACGAATGCCGAAGATACAAAACAAATTCCAAAAACAAATGTGTCTGAAATGAACATTTCCTGTGTGCTCATGTCTAATGCCCAGGGTTGGCAACCCGGTGATTATGATCCGGGCTTGCCGACCCGCCAGAGCATCAGAGTACATTGAAACAGTGCCAGCAGCAGAGGAAGCAGGCAGCAGCAGAGGAAGCAATCAGCAGCAGAGGAATCGGGCAGCAGCAGAGGAAGCGGGCAACAGCAGAGGAAGCAGGCAGCAGCAGAGGAATCGGGCAGCAGCAGAGGAAGCGGGCAGCAGCAGAGGAAGCAGGAAGCAGCAGAGGAATCAGACAGCAGCAGAGGAAGCAGGCAGCAGCAAAGGAGGCAGGCAGCAGCAGAGGAAGCAGGCAACAGAAGAGAAAGCAGACAGCAGCAGAGGAAGCAGGCAACAGAAGAGAAAGCAGACATCAGCAGAGGAAGCAGGCAACAGAAGAGAAAGCAGACAGCAGCAGAGGAAGCAATCAGCAGCAGAGGAATCAGGCATCAGCAGAGGAATTAGGCAGCAGCAGAGGAAGCAGGCAGCAGCAGAGGACGCAGGCAACAGCAGAGGAAGCAGGCAGCAGCAGAGGTAGCAGGCAGCAGCAGAGGAATCGGGCAGCAGCAGACGAAGCAGGCAACAGCAGAGGAAGCAGGCAGCAGCAGATGAAGCGGGCAACCGCAGAAGAAGCAGGAAACAGCAGAGGAAGCAGGCAACAGCAGAGGAAGCGGGTAAAATCAGAGGAAGCAATCAGCAGCAGAGGAATCAGGCAGCAGATGAAGCAGGCAGCAGCAGAGGAAGCAGGTAGCAGTAGAGGAGGCAGGAAACAGCAGAGGAAGCAGGCAACAGCAGAGGAAGCAGGCAGCAGCAGAGGAAGCAGGCAGCAGCAGATGAAGCGGGCAGCAGTAGAGGAAGCAGGCAGCAGCAGATGAAGCAGGCAGCAGCAGAGGAAGCAGGCAGCAGTAGAGGAGGCAGGCAACAGCAGAGGAAGCAGGCAACAGCAGAGGAAGCAGGCAGCAGCAGAGAAAGCGGATAACAGCAGAGGAATCAGGCAGCAGCAGAGGAAGCAGGCAGCAGCAGAGGAAGCAGGCAGCAGCAGAGGAAGCAGGCAACAGCAGAGGAAGCAGGCAGCAGCAGAGGAAGCAGGCAACAGCAGAGGAAGCAGGCAGCAGCAGAGGAAGCAGGCAGCAGCAGCAGAGGAAGCAGGCAGCAGCAGAGGAAGCAGGCAGCAGTAGAGGAAGCAGGCAGCAGCAGAGGAAGCAGGCAGCAGTATAGGCACATAAGCCGATATTTCCTCTGTAGCGCCAGCTCCTGTTCCAAGTGGAGTGATACCTACTGCACTTCCCTGGGACCTCTCTAGATGCCTGGAGAGCCATCAGAAGCTGGAAGAGGAAAAGAAGAGCAGTCATTAGACAACACATACACTGCGCGTTTGCAATGGCCATAATTGCACCTATAAAAGGGCTAACAACTGTCAGGCTGCTTCCACATTGTTCCGCGGGGGCAGCGCAGTGCACCTTTGGCTTTCCTGTGGGTTAGCTGCACTGAGCAATAGACGTCTGTTATATCCGGAGGGTCTGGTGACCCCCTGAGGCTGGATTCTCACTTCAGCAATTTGTAGCTCGAAGCTCCAAAAACATCAATTGTTCTCTATGGTGTCTGTTTGGTGTGATCGGGTGTGAACAGGCACCATAGAGAACAATTCATCTTTTAAGTTTGAGCGTTTTTGGAGCTTCCAGTGTGAATCCAGCCTCAGTGTAGGAGTTTCGGTTTCAGTGAGTGCAGCACACCCTCAGGATATAATAGAAGTCTATGGCAACGTGCAGCAAACCCACTGGAAAGCCGCAGGCGCACTGTGCTGCATCCATGGAGCGGGGAAACAGTAGCACATCAGTGTGAGAGCAGTTTTATAGGGGGCTCAGGACAGCAAGGGTTTGTGTACAATTGGGGTTCCCCCCCCCCCATTAGGGTTGCCACCTCATCCCTTTAAAACCGAACACATCTTAATTACACGGGTTCTGTGGCTGCTTAAGGTGGTAATTAAACCCACTTAGTGCCTTATCTGCATTCAATTATCCTCAGAACCCGTGTAATTAATGTGTTCTGAGTTAAGGAGATGAGGTGGCAACCCTAGTGGGGGGTGGTAAAACCCCATGTTTTTACCCCGCCTCCCAACCACTGATGTAGCATCAGGGGTCACAATGGTGACTCTGCCCCATCCTCCAGGGGGCCCATGCAGCCTCCTTGTCACATTCTGTTGTTTGGACAAGAAGGGGCGGCCTATACAGGAACCGATCCTCTACATTTTCTTCCTGCAACTGCTGAAAGCTCTCTTCATTGAGCAGCTGAAGGAGGAAAATGTTCATTATGCTGTTCAAAATAAAAAAAATTCTAAATTCTGAACCTTTTCATTGTGGCCCGCGACTGGTGACCAAATCACTTAAGTGGCCCTTGTTCCTCAAAAGGTTGAGCGCCCCGTCTTCAGGTCTTCCTAAATGCATTGCATTATCGGGGTGAGGCTACAGGAGGAAAGTTGGTGTACGTCTGCAGGAAGTTCAATCCCCAAATAAGTGATCGCCTCTTCTTTCCCAGCAAAAGGGAACTTGTGATTATACAGAGACACGTCCGGAGGGGAAAGGACCAAATGAAACACAAAGGATTTGGCATGGCTGACATGTAAATGAGACAATGGGAAAAGGACAAGACAATGAGACAAATGGTCCAGCTCCTCTTACAAGCTTCGGAAGGGAGGTGGGCGGATCCGTTGCGAACAGCAGCCTATCATTGGTGTACACTGAGAGCTGTAATCTCTACCTGCCAAAGTAAAGCCTTTAATGTCAGGATGTGAGGGAAACAAACAAAGAAATGGTTGGAGAGTCAAGAAAGGTGTCAAAGGTGACGGTGGGCAGCCCTGTCTCAGTTGTGAATGGTAAAGCCCTCTGATGTATGGTCATTCACCTTGACCCTAGCCGAGGGATTAGTATACAAAGCCAATATTCTCTTGCAGGAACGTGGTTTAATGCCCACTGACTTCAGAACCGCAGCAAGCTAGTCCACACCGCATGGCCAAGGCCTTCTCTGCATCTAGCGCCATGACTTTCATGGTGTTGTCTCCGGCCTCCCAAGCTGCCACAGTGGAATGAACTTGGCAATTAACATCAGCAAACAATTCGCCAAAATGTTGGCATATAATTTACCATCCACATTGAGGTGGGGGACGGATGGGATGGCAATTGGACACCTGAGTAAGACCTTTGCCCTCCTTTGGCACCACCGCTCTATATGAGCTGCAGAAGGTGCACCAGTGGAGGTCCTTCCACCAGAGAAGTAAATTCATGTATAATACATAAGGGGGGATATGATCCCCATGTATAATACATAAGGGGGGGATATGATCCCCATGTATAATACATAAGGGGGGGATATGATCCCCATGTATAATACATAAGGGGGGATATGATCTCCATGTATAATACATAAGGGGGGATATTATACATGGAGATCATATCCCCCTTATGTATTATACATGGAGATCATATCCCCCCTTATGTATTATACATGGAGATCATATCCCCCCCTTATGTATTATACATGGAGATCATATCCCCCCTTATGTATTTTATATGGAGATCATATCCCCCCCTTATGTATTATACATGGAGATCATCATATCCCCCCTTATGTATTATACATGGAGATCATATCCCCCCCTTATGTATTATACCTGGAGATCGTATCCCCCCCTTATGTATTATACATGGAGATCATATCCCCCCTTATGTATTATACATGGAGATCATATCCCCCCTTACGTATTATACATGGAGATCATATCCCCCCTTATGAATAATACATGGTTATCATATCCCCCCTTATGTATTATACATGGAGATCATATCCCCCCTTATGTATTATACATGGAGATCATATCCCCCCTTATGTATTATACATGGAGATCATATCCCCCCTTATGTATTATACATGGAGATCATATCCCCCCCTTATGTATTATACATGGAGATCATATCCCCCCTTATGTATTATACATGGTGATCATATCCCCCCTTATGTATTATACATGGAGATCATATCCCCCCCTTATGTATTATACATGGAGTTCATATCCCCCCTTATGTATTATACATGGAGATCATATCCCCCCTTATGTATTATACATGGAGATCATATCCCTCCTTATGTATTATACATGGAGATCATATCCCCCTTATGTATAATACATGGTGATCATTACCCCCCCTTATGTATTATACATGGAGATCATATCCCCCCTTATGTATTATACATGGAGATCATATCCCCCTTATGTATTATACATGGTGATCATTACCCCCCCTTATGTATTATACATGGAGATCATATCCCCCCTTATGTATTATACATGGAGATCATATCCCCCCTTATGTATTATACATGGAGATCATATCCCCCTTATGTATTATACATGGAGATCATATCCCCCCTTATGTATTATACATGGAGATCATATCCCCCCTTATGTATTATACATGGAGATCATCATTTTTTCCATAAATGACATTCTGCAAATACATTTAGAGGAGCGCTGCAGATACACTTTTTGCCGGCTTGGAATTAATCTTATTTTCATCCTACTTCTTCTTCTTCATCCTCATCCTCATAAGAAGAAAAAGAAGAAGTAGGATGAAAATAAGAATAATTCCAAGCCGGCAAAAAGTGTATCTGCAGCGCTCCTCTAAATGTATTTGCAGAATGTCATTTATGGAAACAAATAGATACAATGTTTCAACCGCTGTATGGAAGGACAGTCCCAGAACTGTCATTAATAGTCTATTTCTGACAGTTCCATGACATTCCCTCCATACAGCGGTTGAAACAGCTGTATGGAGTGAATGTCCCAGAACTGTCAGAAATAGTCTATTTATGACAGTTCTGGGACATTCCCTCCATACAGCGGTTTCCGACAAAAAGTGTATGTGCAGAGTTCCTCTATTCTGCAGATACACTTAGAGGAGCTCTGCAGATACACTTAGAGGAGCTCTGCACATACACTTTTTGCCGGCTTGGAATTATTCTTATTTTCATCCTACTTCTTCTTCTTCTTCTTCTTCTTCTTCTTCTTCTTCTTCATCCTCTTCTTCTTCTTCTGAGGATGAGGATAAAGAAGAAGAAGAAGAAGAAGAAGTAGGATGAAAATAAGATTAATTCCAAACAGGCAAAAAGTGTATGTGCAGAGCTCCTCTAAGTGTATCTGCAGAGCTCCTCTTAGTGTATCTGCAGAATAGAGGAACTCTGCACATACACTTTTTGCCGGCTTGGAATTATTCTTATTTTCATCCTACTTCTTCTTCTTCTTCTTCATCCTCATCCTCATCCTCAGAAGAAGAGGATGAGGATGAGGATGAAGAAGAAGAAGAAGAAGAAGAAGTAGGATGAAAAGAAGAATAATTCCAAGCCGGCAAAAAGTGTATGTGCAGAGTTCCTCTATTTCTGACAGTTCTCTCACAGCTCCTTCACATGTACAGCGGTTGAAACATCTGTATCCTAAATGTAAACTAATAGATACAATGTTTCAACCGCTAAACATGTGTTCCTTCTGTCAGAGAAATGTCAGAAATAGCGGAGCTCACTGCAGGGACACTTTTGCCGGCTGATCGGGAAATGTTCGATTCGCGCACCCGAAGTAGGCAAAATTTCGGTTTCGACGCGAATCGAATATTTCCTGAAATTCGACTCGAATTCCGGTTCGCCTGGTTCGATTCGCTCATCTCTAATGGAGATCATATCCCCCCCCTTATGTATTATACATGGAGATCATATCCCCCCTTATGTATTATACATGGAGATCATATCCCCCCTTATGTATTATACATGGAGATCATATCCCCCCTTATGTATTATACATGGAGATCATATCCCCCCTTATGTATTATACATGGAGATCATATCCCCCCTTATGTATTATACATGGTGATCATATCCCCCCTTATGTATTATACATGGAGATCATATCCCCCCTTATGTATTATACATGGGGATCATATCCCCCCCTTATGTATTATACATGGGGATCATATCCCCCCTTATGTATTATACATGGAGATCATATCCCCCTTATGTATTATACATGGAGATCATATCCCCCCTTATGTATTATACATGGAGATCATATCCCCCCCCCCTTATGTATTATACATGGAGATCATATCCCCCCCCTTATGTATTATGCATGGAGATCATATCCCCCCCCCTTATGTATTATACATGGAGATCATATCCCCCCTTATGTATTATACATGGTGATCATATCCCCCCTTATGTATTATACATGGAGATCATATCCCCCCTTATGTATTATACATGGGGATCATATCCCCCCCCTTATGTATTATACATGGAGATCATACCCCCCCCCCCTTATGTATTATACATGGAGATCATATCCCCCCTTATGTATTATACATGGAGATCATATCCCCCCTTATGTATTATACATGGAGATCATATCCCCCCTTATGTATTATACATGGAGATCATATCCCCCTTATGTATTACACATGGAGATCATATCCCCCCTTATGTATTATACATGGAGATCATATCCCCCTTATGTATTATACATGGAGATCATATCCCCCCCCTTATGTATTATACATGGAGATCATATCCCCCTTATGTATTATACATGGAGATCATATCCCCCCTTATGTATTATACATGGAGATCATATCCCCCTTATGTATTATACATGGAGATCATATCCCCCCTTATGTATTATACATGGAGATCATATCCCCCCTTATGTTTTATACATGGAGATCATATCCCCCCCTTATGTATTATACATGGAGATCATATCCCCCCTTATGTATTATACATGGAGATCATATCCCCCCCCTTATGTATTATACATGGAGATCATATCCCCCTTATGTGGGAAGTGGCTGTGGGGGATGGAGTGGTAGGAGGAGTGGAGGAGATCGGCTGTTAGGTGAGGGCGGGGTAGGCTTCCCTGAAGAGATGGGTTTTTAGGGTGCGCCTAAAGATAAGGAGGGTAGGTTACAGTCTGGTGGATTGGGGTAGTGAGTTCCAGAGGATGGGGGAAGTCCTGGAGAAGTCCTGCAGTCGGGCGTGGGAGGTGGAGATCAGGGAGCTAGAGAGTAGGAGGTCTTGTGAGGAATGATGAGTACGTGTTGGGTGGTATTTGGGTATCAGGTCGGTGATGTAGTTTGGGGCAGTGTTATGAATGGCTTTGTACGGCAATTTTAGTAATTTGAATTTTATGCGTTTTTATTTTATTTTTTATTTTATTTTATGATGGAGGACACTGAGCGGAGGGCAGTGGAGGGATTGGCGGAGAGGGGTGGAGGACACTGAGTGGAGGCCAGTGGAGGGATTGGCAGAGAGGGGTGGAGGACGCTGAGTGGAGGCCAGTGGAGGGATTGGCAGAGAGGGGTGGAGGACGCTGAGCGGAGGCCAGTGGAGGGATTGGCAGAGAGGGGTGGAGGACATTGAGCGGAGGCCAGTGGAGGGATTGGCAGAAAGGGGTGGAGAACACTGAGTGGAGGCCAGTGGAGGGATTGGCAGAGAGGGGTGGAGGACACTGAGTGGAGGCCAGTGGAGGTATTGGCAGAGAGGGGTGGAGGACACTGAGCGGAGGCCGGTGGAGGGATTGGCAGAGAGGGGTGGAGAACACTGAGTGGAGGCCAGTGGAGGGATTGGCAGAGAGGGGTGGAGGACACTGAGTGGAGGCCAGTGGAGGTATTGGCAGAGAGGGGTGGAGGACGCTGAGTGGAGGCCAGTGGAGGTATTGGCAGAGAGGGGTGGAGGACGCTGAGTGGAGGCCAGTGGAGGTATTGGCAGAGAGGGGTGGCAGATACGGAACGGTTAGTAAGGTGGATGAGTCTGGTATTCATGATAGATTGAAGAGGGATAGCCTGCGATTCGGTAGGCCAATGAGGAGGGAGTTACAATAGTCAAGTGTATTATATTGTAGTATCTCTGGTACTTCCATATATTCTGTACCGCTTTATACTGTGTATTATATTCTGTACCGCTTTATACTGTGTATTATATTGTAGTATCGCTTTATACTGTGTATTATATTGTAGTATCGCTTTATACTGTGTATTATATTCTGTACCGCTTTATACTGTGTATTATATTGTAGTACCTCTTTATACTGTGTATTATATTGTAGTATCGCTTTATACTGTGTATTATATTGTAGTACGGCTTTATACTGTGTATTATATTGTAGTACCCCTTTATACTGTGTATTATATTGTAGTACGGCTTTATACTGTGTATTATATTGTAGTACCCCTTTATACTGTGTATTATATTGTAGTATCTCTTTATACTGTGTATTATATTGTAGTATCTCTGGTACTTCCATATATTCTGTACCGCTTTATACTGTGTATTATATTCTGTACCGCTTTATACTGTGTATTATATTGTAGTATCGCTTTATACTGTGTATTATATTGTAGTATCGCTTTATACTGTGTATTATATTCTGTACCGCTTTATACTGTGTATTATATTGTAGTACCTCTTTATACTGTGTATTATATTGTAGTATCGCTTTATACTGTGTATTATATTGTAGTACGGCTTTATACTGTGTATTATATTGTAGTACCCCTTTATACTGTGTATTATATTGTAGTACGGCTTTATACTGTGTATTATATTGTAGTACCGCTATATACTGTGTATTATATTGTAGTACCTCTTTATACTGTGTATTATATTGTAGTACCCCTTTATACTGTGTATTATATTGTAGTACCGCTTTATACTGTGTATTATATTGTAGTATCGCTTTATACTGTGTATTATATTGTAGTACCGCTTTATACTGTGTATTATATTGTAGTACCGCTTTATTCTGTGTATTATATTGTAGTACCGCTTTATACTGTGTATTATATTGTAGTATTGCTTTATACTGTGTATTATATTGTAGTATCGCTTTATACTGTGTATTATATTGTAGTATTGCTTTATACTGTGTATTATATTGTAGTATTGCTTTATACTGTGTATTATATTGTAGTACCGCTTTATACTGTGTATTATATTCTGTATCGCTTTATACTGTGTATTATATTGTAGTACCGCTTTATACTGTGTATTATATTGTAGTATCGCTTTATACTGTGTATTATATTGTAGTACCGCTTTATACTGTGTATTATATTGTAGTACCGCTTTATTCTGTGTATTATATTGTAGTACCGCTTTATACTGTGTATTATATTGTAGTATTGCTTTATACTGTGTATTATATTGTAGTATTGCTTTATACTGTGTATTATATTGTAGTACCGCTTTATACTGTGTATTATATTGTAGTATCGCTTTATACTGTGTATTATATTGTAGTACCTCTTTATACTGTGTATTATATTGTAGTACCTCTTTATACTGTGTATTATATTGTAGTACCGCTTTATACTGTGTATTATATTGTAGTACCCCTTTATACTGTGTATTATATTGTAGTACCGCTTTATACTGATAGTCCCTCTGTGTTTCTCTCTGTTTTCTTTGTGATATCCTTTATCTATAATCTCTGTGATAATATCATACTTTCATCTTTATAATCGATATCCTTCCTGCAGGTTCTTCCTAACCTCATGAACTGCCCCCGAGGTATATTATTCAGCCATGGTTGATAATGACAGATATTCATCGGAAGATATGCATTTCTGTCTGTTTTTTTTTTTAAATTTATATATAAATTAGGTCCCTCTTTTTTAATTTGAATATCCAAAAAGTTAAAACATTCTGTACTTATATCCCAACTTAACATCATATTTTTGTCATTCTTATTTAAACCTTCATAAAACTTGATGAGTTGTTTCCTATCACCATCCCGTATAATCAGCACATCATCGATATATCTATCATACACAAACATTTCTTTCCTGGTATTATGGGAGATAAACTCTTCTTCCCACTTAGCCATGTATAGATTAGCTATACTTGGGGTGAACTTGGCCCCCATAGCCACGCCTTTTATTTGTACAAAGTATACCAGAAATAATTGTGATCTTGGCAGAATGTTAAACATTTCAATATAAATCTTTTCTGTTTAGTTGGAATATTAGAATATGTATTAAGGGCCCATTTTGCTGCTTCTATATCTCCTTCATGGTCCATGTTTGTATATAGCGAGGAGACATCTGCTGGACTTACACGCGTGTTTATATTTACATTCACATGTTGGATGACTTGTATGACATGCTTTGTGTCTCTGAGGTCAGCTGGTGTCTGTTCCACCAATGGTTGTAGAGAATGATCAATGTATTCCCCTAATCTAGATATCAGAGAATCTATCCCATTGATGATTGGTCTGCCTGGCGGGTGACGGCCATCTTTATGTATCTTTGGGACTGAATAGATTTTGGGTCATTTACAGACTGAGGGGACCAAATACTTCTCCTCTTTATTATTTACAATTCCTTTCCGGCTGCCACACTGTATTCCTTTCATCAACTCTTTCTTGTAGGTTTTATAGGATTTCTGTTCAGTTTCTTGTCTGTATGAACATCAGCGATCATATTATTCATAGTAGACTGATAATAGTCTGTAGATAATCCCGCCATGGCTCCTCCCCCCGCTGGACGCATTACTACGTCTTTCCTGCTTTATAAACCTTTCATCCCTTTTTCCAAGATGCGTTCTTCTTTGTATGTTTAATATTTAGGGCCCCTAAATCTTCTATTCCCGATATCAATATATTTATTATGTACAATGTTGGGGCTAAAAACCGACTTATCCCTGAAATTGCTGCGATGTGTTACCCCCCCTCACAATTGTTCTTATAATAGGATTTGGGGGTCATATTTGTTTAGGTTGAGATTTCTTACTACCGCCGGAGTGAAGAACTCCATTAATTTGCGGGGCCCCTCCTTTATTTTCTGCTTCCCCATCCTACTGCCTCTGTGCCCCCCACCCCACCCGGAGATGAGTAGGAATGTCGGCGGGATTCCCCGCTGTCACTCATCGCTTTGACACCCTGCGGCTCTCGGCGGCTCCTGGAGCTCTGCTACTGTGCGGCCAACTCCGTCCACCGCCGGCCACGCCCCCAATTACATTTATTCTTAACAGTTGAAAAACAACAGTTATATTTGACAGTTGCAAAATGACAGTTTATTTTACCGTGGCAATAAAATGCAGATAATTTTTGACAGTGAAAAAAAAATCACATTTAAAGAAAGAGGGGTTTTATCGACAGTTGAAAAATGACAATTTTTTTGATAGTGGCAACAAATTTGTTTTTTTTTGTCAGTTGAAAAACATTTATTTTTGACAGTAGAGAAATGAGGTTTTTTTGGTCAGTTGGAAAATGACAGTGGCAAAAATTACAGATGTGTTTTTTGACAGTTGAAAATGTTTTTCAATTTTTTACATTGGAAAATATGGCACTTGAAAAATTTGTGTTTTTTGAAACTTGAAAAATGACAGTTATATTTTTATAGAGGCGAGAAATGACAGAGTTTTATGTCAGTGGCAATAAAATGACATTTGAAAAATGAGTGCTTTTTGACAGTTCAAAAATAACAGTTATATTTGACAGTTGGAAATGACAGTTAATTGTTTACAGTTGAAAAAATTGCAATTGAAAAATGAGTGCTTATTGGCAGTTGAAAAATAACATTTTTTTTCATAAAAAACAAGTCGTGACCGTTGAAAAATTACAGTTATTTTTGACAGGTTAAAAATGACAGTTTTTTTGTCTTAAAAATCAACAGTTTTTTTGACAGATGAAAAATGACAGTTATATTTTTTCTTCAGTGACAATAAAATGACAGTTGAAAAATGAGGGTTTTTCAACTGCTGAAAAATGACAGTTAATTTTTTACAGTACCAAAAAATGGCAATTGAAAAATGAGGGTTTTCTGACAATTGAAAGATGACAGGTATTTTTTTGTCTTAAAATGTTGCAAAATGACACGTATATTTCTTTAGTGGCAAGAAATGACAGCATTTTTTGTCAGTGGCAATAAAAGGACAGTTGAAAAATTAGTTTTTTTTCGACAGTTGAAAATTGACAGTTATTTTTTGTCGTAAAAAATATATTTTACAGTTGAAAAATTACATTTATTTTTAAAAGTTGAAAAACAACAGTTATATTTGACAATTGAAAAATAACAGTTTATTTTACAGTGGCAATAAAATGCAGATCATTTTTGACAGTGGAAAAAAATAACATTTAAAAAAAAGAGGGGTTTTTTGTCAGTAAAGAATGAGTTTTTTGTTAGTTGAAAAATTACAGTTTTTTTGACAGTGGCAAAAAATTTCTTATATTTTTGTCGATTGAAAAATTACAGTGTCATTTTTTTGCCACTGTAAAAAAAAAAGTAATTTTTAAACTGCCAATAAAACCTGTAATCTTTTAATTGTCATAAAACCCCTCATTAATCAACTGTTATTTGTTGCAACTGCCAAAAATAAACTGTATTTTTTTTTATCACCGTCAAAAAAAATAGCAGTTTTTCAACTGTTAAAAATAACTTTCATTTCTCAATTGAAAAAATAATCTCATTTTTGAACTGTCATTTTTTCCATTGTCAAAAATTAACTGTTTTTTTATGTCACTGTAAAAAAAACCTATTATGATTCTGCTGTCAAAAATAACTCATTTTTCAACTGTCATTTTATTGCCACTGTCAAAAATAGGTGTCAAAAAGAAAAGCATGCAGCCAGTGAAGGCGGAACACTCGGACCTCCTGCATGCTTGTTCCTGGTCAGTGACACACTAGGGAGTGAAGTGAGGTTTAGGATGAAGATGACGGCCCCGGAACCTGCAGCTTTCTCCACAAATCACTCCTGTTTCCTGCCCTTCCTCCTATTGGCTGAGTATTGCACCAATCACCAATCAGATCATCCCCATTGTGATGTCTCTGGGCGGATCTCTCACTCCTGGCTCCTCCCACATATCTTTATACAACCTTCCCATACACCTACCCCGGCATGGAGGGGCTGAGTGAAGGTGGTGGTGAAGGTGTGGAGGTGTCGGATCGGGTCACACAGATCATAGAAGGAGATCCGCCCGGCCTCATAATCCAGATCTATCCTGACTCTGGTACTGGAGACACCACCGGGGAATCGGGTCTTCTTACTGTCATGTATCACTGAGTACTCATCACCCTCCAAAAACACCTCCAACCCCCCCCTCACCAACCCCCAGGACTTCTTATTACATCCAATCACTGACTGACCTCCTCTCCTGTCTATATTGGGGTAACACATCCCCACTCTCCAGTGATCTGACCCCCCGACATCCACGTCCCAATAATGTCTCCCGGAGGAGAAGCTCTCACTGCTCATCACCTGAGGACAATGCTGGAACCTCTCTGGTGTTTCTGGCCAATTCTGATGTGATGACCAGGATGCAGTTTTCCCGTCATCTGATATATGTAGACGATTACCAGCTGTCCTCACATCCAGTAATTTGTCTGTAACCCCCGACACCCCCAATGTTTGCTGTACAGCCCCCATATTTGGTCCTCCGGTGGGGGAGGGTTGGGGGTCTGGCCTGGATGGTGGACCATTGATGGGACCTTTGCCCTTTGTAGTAGAATGTGGAGAGACATGTGTGCCTGTACATTTCTGTACATTGACCCCAGACATGATATCAGATAAACCCGTGTGTAATGTGTGTGAGATCCCCCCCACATCCCCATCCCCTCCATCATGGAGGAGGTTCTCATGTCTCTCTCTGTCCTCATCATCTCCATCCTCGGTATCACACAAGTCACCTGTGTTTGATTCCTGTAGGACAGTCAGTGGATCCGTCATGTTACACAGCTTCTCAATGTCCCTCATCTTCCTGGACAGCTCCTCCTTCTTTATTTCCAGATCCCGAATATAATCCAACATGGGACGGGAGACCCGCTCTGCCCACCCAGAGATGTCCCTCAGGACTCTCTTCTCCAGGTCTTCCAGATGTCTCCTGAGGTCTCTGAACAGGGCAGTGACTCTCTTGGTTTCATCATCTGCTTTTCCTTGTACTTTCCTCCTGCGTTCCTGCAGACTCTGGACTCTTTTCTCCATCTCCTCTCTCTCTGTCATCAGTTTCTGCAGAACATTCCTCAGTTTCTTCTTCTTCTTCTCAGAGGCCTCCTCCAGAGTCTCCACCTGGTGTTCCCGATGTTCTCCATCCAGCCTGCAGTACACACAGATACAGGTGGAGTCCTCGGTGCAGAAATACTTCAGTAGTTCCTTATGGATGGAGCATTTCCTGTCCTTCAGGGAAGTGGTGGGGTCACATAGGACGTGTTCTGGTGACTTGCTGTGGACTCTCAGGTGGTTGTCACACAGAGAAGCTTCACACATCAGACAGGATTTCACAGCCGGTACAGGAGTGTGAATACAGTGAGTACAGAAGACCCCGGACTCCTCCTGCTCTGGATGGGTAGACTGGAAGTTCTCCACTATGTTACGTAGTGTTATGTTCCTGTGCTGTGCAGGACATTCCTGGAACTCTTCTCTGCATTCAGGACAGGAATAACCTCCAGTCTCCTCCTGTGTATCCAACACACGGCCAATACAGTCCCGGCAGAAGTTGTGTCCACATCTCAGGGTTACAGGATCTGTATAAATGTTCAGACAGACGGAACATTCCAGCTCCTTCCTCAGATCAGCAGATGCCATCGCTGGGAGCAGAAGACAGAATGACGGGGAAAGTCTCTGACACTCCGTATGCAATGTGACCCGTTCTGTACACTCCTACACGGGGGAGGTGTACATTCCTACACAGGGAGAGGCTGGGACTGAGACACGTAGCTAGAAGAATTCTTCTACAGAAGGACACAGACATGTAATAAGTAGTGACGGGTCCAACACCCCCCTGTTCGGTTCGCGGTCCAACATTCCAACTTGACGAAAGTTCAACCGCAAACTTCGAACTCAATGCAAGTCTATGGGACTGGAACTTGTAAATGGAAAAGTGTCCATTCTGAAGGCTTTTATGCCAGTTATTGGCCCCAGAAGTGGTATGGGGACTCGGGGACGGCCCTGAGGGACAGGAATCAGTGGGGGAAAAAAGTACAATTTTTAAAGGGGCCATCATTTTTCATTGCTTAAAGTAAAAAAAACATAAAAAAATTAAAAATGTAATTATCATGTCTGGGGGGTCCCCATAAACTCCCTGCAAAGTTGCAATCTGTACAATGTATAGGACCTGCTGCACCACAACTGACATTTATATTATAAAAAAGACATGTGGGGTCTCCCCTAATCCAGAACACACCCATGAGGTCCGGTGGGAAAGTTAGGAGGAACCCCACAGTGATTTTTTTTTTTAAAGTGGGTGGGGTTCCCCCTAAGATCCACACCAGGCCCTTTAGGCCTTATAGGCCTTCTTTTCAAATCTTTCCTATTAATTTTTGGTAACACAGTTACAGTAACAATAACAAAGATATATGAAGGCAGAAATTCCACATAGACATGTCTCAGCAGTCTGGCGCTAATACGCTCTTAGATCTAGAAAAGCATTTATAAAATGGCCCTCAGGCCTACATTTGTATATTGGAATCGGTCAATGTTGGCAATACCAGTTACCAGACTAATAGATCTTCATGGCTGATATTCCATACACAGTGCTTATTAGAGACATAAAAACTCCAAAGAAGTAAGAAGGGAAAACAAAGAACTAAAGAAAGAAATCGATAGAAGGAGATGAGACTGGAGCACAGATGCCACCAAAGAGACAATATGATATACAAAACTGTATACTCCGATAATCACATCCTGGGACATAAACCTTCCTGTCCAGCTAGACCATTTCACATGGAATTTCCCCGTGTGTTGGCATTGAAGAGACACAGCTCTTTCACAGATGTAATGTGAATTAACTCTATGGATCACTTCCAGAATAGAGGGGATCTTCACCGACCTCCATGCAGCCGTGATGGACATTCTGGCAGAGATAAGTATATGGCCGACAATTGTCCTATACTGGGCAGGAAATAGGTGTAGGGTGATATTGAGTAGTGCCAGATGAGGAGCTGGGCTAGTTATCATTCCAGACACCCGTGAGATAAGTGCAAAGACCTCCTGCCAGAAATATTGTAAGCGGGGGCATGCCCACATAATATGGAGTAGATTGCCCTCTTCTCCACAGTTCCTCCAGCACAGAGAGGACACATTGGGATAGATTGCAGCAAGTCTATAAGGAGTCAGGTAGCCGCAATGTAATATTTTAAGAGAGCAATTCCAATGATTTGTACATTTAGTAATACTTCAGTTATTGCCCAGAGCAGCCCCCCACTCATCTTTGGTGAAGGACCTTTGAAGGTCAGTCTCCCATTTCCCTATATTATGTATAATAGGGGGGTCATTATCATAATGTAAGTAATTGTAGAACCACAAAATCCCTTTTTTCTGATGAATAGGGTTAGTCACAACCTGCCATAATTTGGAGTCAATTTCAATCCATGTCTTCGGATTTATCCTATGATATCCTCCAATCTGTAGAAGAGGAAGTCGGCCTCTACTTGGGATAGTATTTCCTATTTCGATAAACGTTCTGTAGCCTCAGTCTTGTAAAGGTTTGGTGTTGAGATTAGGAATAAAGTATTCATACCCTGATAGTGGTATGTCTATATGAATCTTAGGGGAGGAGGAGTTTAGTTTATGTACGCCATACATCCATGCCTCAAGAGAGGCAGCGATAGATGGAGGAAACGTATTAAGGAGTTTGGATTTAGCAGATTTAGCTAATAAAGCCCTAAGATTCCTATTGGGGACTACAGATTCCTCAATTTGTACCCATAATTTGTCTGATGTAGTGAACCACTCCAGAAGTTGGTCCAAAATAGATGAATAATAATTTGTGGAGAGCACTGGAAGACCGATCCCCCCTTTGGATTTATGTTTGGTGAGGGCCAAGAACGGGATTCTCGGTTTCTTCTCCTGCCAGATATAAGTTCTAAGTGCCGCCTCAAGTTTATTGAAGTAAGCATTAGAGATAACAATCGGAATCGTTGGAAAGTAGTGTCGCAAACGCGTGCATTGGATGGAGGAATGGACCCTCCTGATATATGTTATCCTTCATTCTCGTTCCCCCCTCCCTTCCTGAGAGGCACAGTGACAGATGTAGGTGTGTGTTAAAAGTTTCACAGGTCAGATCCCAGCAGGGATGCTGCACTGCCTGGAGAACCTGTGTAAATTCACACCTCGTGAAAGATAACAGAGCCTTCCCAGGAGTTGAAAGGGGACTCTGGGCTAATAAACTTAACTCAGCATAGGTGACAGAATTAGATGAACTTCTTCTCAAATCAATTTTTCCCCTATGTCTTATATTTTGGAATATGAGATACCTACATAAAAACCGGACCCCTCGTCAGATGACCAATGAGCAGACGAACAGTTCGATGGGTCACTCATTTATCTCGGACCATGAGGGGAGCCGGAACATAGAACTCGCAAATCATGTCTCATATAATTTCATAATTCATATCTAAATAATCCTCAGGCTTATCTGCATAATAAAATACCCGCGGGTAGACTGTCACTTGTGCAGATGGAATGTTATGGAACAGAATATGAATTAGGAAAGATGTGGGCCCCAGTTTAGGGTCCCGCCTGATGACCCCTCCCTGCACAAGGGATTGGTTTGTTACTTCAGAATCACCCCCTGCCAGGAAACTTTAAAACCATCTGTCAGGCCTAAGAGAGAAAAACTGAGACATCTCCCATTTTTCCATCGTAACAGCGGGAGATCAAAGCACCATTCTGCTCTAAAAAACTTGGATCTGCTTACATCAAAGGTTTACTGGCAAGTAACTTAACCCTTTACCTTCTCTCTGTTATCTCTTTGCTGTGCTATGCTGTTTCCTGTATATGTATATATATATATATATATATATATATCTTAGCTACATCTTCTCTGTAAATATTTTTATTGCACCTGTTTGACCCTTTTAGTAATAAATCTTTCTTTCTGAAAGTGTTGAACTGTTTCTATAGCTCTTAATTGCAATTTACGAATCCCTGCCTTTAAAGAGATACTACTGTTGGTTTAACTCTCTGTATAACCGGCCTGTGTCAATGACCGGGTTATGCGGACGATTATTTCAATTATTATAGTGTTATAGCGATATTACGAGTTTCCTCTTTCTCTGATCAAAAAGGAGGTGGTGGCAGTGTGAAGGTTAGTTGCGTAATTAACCCAACCCAGTAACAATCGCTCAGGTCGCAGGTACATAGATTGTAGTCCATTAGCTGGAAAATCTTTGTGCAGGGTGCGGCTGGGCGTGGTATTGTTACGCACATCACGGTTTTAGATTGGCTAGTCCTTCAGTCACGAGTTTGGTGAGAAGGTCTGGGGTCTGACGCCTGCGATCGTGACAAGTAGTACAATATCCTGGGAAGAATCAACATCTTAAAAGCCGCTATTCTACCTATCGGTGAGATTTCACATTTATCGAGTCTCTGTAGCTCCACTAGAACTGACTGGTATCGTTTTTTGTAGTTATCTTTAAAGGTGTTAGCAGTTGGAGAAGATATACAGATACCGAGGTAATCTAGTTTTTTATGGGTCCAACTGTAGGGGAATTTAGCTTTGAGCTCTTTTAAGAGGTCTTTCGGTGCGGCTATCGCTGGGCGCATGATTTCATAATATTAGGAGTATAATAGGAAACTGCACTGGGATTGCAAGGAAGATGACATTTCTGTGAGGGACTTGGCGGGGTCAGTGACAGTAAGTATGACATCATCAGCGAATAGACCAATTTATGGGAGGTATCCGCAGCACGGATGCTGAGATCTGTGGATTATCTCTGATCGCAGTTGCTAATGGTTCCATCACTAAAGAGAAGATAATGGGAGACAGTGGACAGCCTTGCCTTGTTCCATTTGTAATGCTGAAAGGTTGCGATGGGGCATTGGACGTAAATACCTGTGCGGTGGGAACAGTATATAATGCCATAATAGCCGATTTTATAAATCCAATTATAACGAACTTGTTTAAAGTAGCATCCAAATATCGCCAATGAACCCTATAAAAGGCTTCCTCGGCATCCAAAGCCAAGAACACCGCCTGCGTCCCACAAGATTCGATTGAATGCATCAAGTCAAGTATTCTACGGGTGCCATCCGCTGCCTGTCTGCCCTTGACAAAGCCCATTGATCAGCCCCAATCAGAAGAGGCGTTATACTAAGGAGGCGGGTCGCTATAATTGTGCCGTATATTTTGTGATCGGTATTTAGTAGGGAGATGGGCCTAAAATTTTGAGGTGGGTCTGGAGTTTTCCCCGGTTTAGGTAAAGTAACAATGATAGCTTTTAACATTTCTGGGGGAAATGTAGAAAAAAAATCCCAATAAGTGTCTATTGATTGCTTTGTGTGACAGTTATAGAGATACAGACTATGGGAGAGATAATGGGGTGTACACAGCTTGTACTTCTGACAGCCCATCACATTTCTGGGGGGCTAAAATACCAGGACACTGCAAACACCCCCAAATACCAGGACACTGCAAACACCCCCAAATACCAGGACACTGCAAACACCCCCAAATACCAGGACACTGCAAACACCCCCAAATACCAGGACAGTACAAACACCCCCAAATACAGGGACAGTACAAACACCCCCAAATACCAGGACAGTACAAACACCCCCAAATACCAGGACAGTACAAACACCCCCAAATACCAGGACAGTACAAACACCCCCAAATTCCAGGACAGTACAAACACCCCCAAATACCAGGACACTGCAAACACCCCCAAATACCAGGACAGTACAAACACCCCCAAATACCAGGACAGCACAAACACCCCCAAATACCAGGACAGCACAAACACCCCCAAATACCAGGACAGTACAAACACCCCCAAATACCAGGACAGTACAAACACCCCCAAATACCAGGACAGTACAAACACCCCCAAATACCAGGACAGTACAAACACCCCCAAATTCCAGGACAGTACAAACACCCCCAAATACCAGGACACTGCAAACACCCCCAAATACCAGGACAGTACAAACACCCCCAAATACCAGGACAGCACAAACACCCCCAAATACCAGGACAGCACAAACACCCCCAAATACCAGGACAGTACAAACACCCCCAAATACCAGGACAGTACAGACACCCCCAAATACCAGGACACTGCAAACACCCCCAAATACCAGGACAGTACAAACACCCCCAAATACCAGGACACTGCAAACACCCCCAAATACCAGGACAGTACAAACACCCCCAAATACCAGGACAGCACAAACACCCCCAAATACCAGGACAGTACAAACACCACCAAATACCAGGACAGTACAAACCTCCCAAAATACCAGGACAGCACAAACACCCCCGAATACCAGGATAATACAAACACCCCCGAATACCAGGACAGTACAAACCCCCCAAAATACCAGGACAGTACAAACACCCCCAAATACCAGGATAATACAAACACCCCCAAATACCAGGACAGTACAAACACCCCCAAATACCAGGACACTGCAAACACCCCCAAATACCAGGACAGTACAAACACCCCCAAATACCAGGACAGTACAAACACCCCCAAATACCAGGACAGTACAAACACCCCCAAATACCAGGATAGTACAAACACCCCCAAATACCAGGATAATACAAACACCCCCAATAACCAGGATAGTACAAACACCCCCAAATACCAGGATAATACAAACACCCCCAATAACCAGGATAATACAAACACCCCCAAATACCAGGACAGTACAAACACCCCCAAATACCAGGATAATACAAACACCCCCAAATACCAGGACAGTACAAACACCCCCAAATACCAGGACAGCACAAACACCCCCAAATACCAGGATAATACAAATACCCCCAAATACCAGGATAATACAAATACCCCCAAATACCAGGATAATACAAACACCCCCAAATACCAGGAAAGTACAAACACCCCCAAATACCAGGATAATACAAACACCCCCAAATACCAGGATAATACAAACACCCCCAAATACCAGCACAGTACAAACACCCCCAAATACCAGGATAATACAAACACCCCCAAATACCAGGACAGCACAAACACCCCCAAATACCAGGATAACACAAACACCCCCAAATACCAGGATAATACAAACACCCCCAAATACCAGGACAGCACAAACACCCCCAAATACCAGGACAGCACAAACACCCCCAAATACCAGCACAGTACAAACACCCCCAAATACCAGCACAGTACAAACACCCCCAAATACCAGGATAATACAAACACCCCCAAATACCAGGACAGTGCAAATACCCCCAAATACCAGGATAGTACAAACACCCCCAAACACCAGGACAGTACAAACACCCCCAAACACCAGGACAGTACAAACACCCCCAAATACAAGGACAGTACAAACACCCCCAAATACCAGGACAGTGCAAACACCCCCAAATATCAGGACAGTACAAACACCCCCAAATACCAGGATAGTACAAACACCCCCAAATACCAGGACAGCACAAACACCCCCAAATACCAGGACAGCACAAACACCCCCATATACCAGGACACTGCAAACACCCCCAAATACCAGGACAGTACAAACACCCCCAAATATCAGGATAATACAAATACACCCAAATACCTGGATAATACAAACACCCCCCAATACCAGGAAAGTACAAACACCCCCAAATACCAGCATAGTACAAACACCCCCAAATACCAGGATAATACAAACACCCCCAAATACCAGGATAATACAAACACCCCCCAAATACCAGCACAGAACAAACACCCCCAAATACCAGGATAATACAAACACCCCCAAATACCAGGACAGCACAAACACCCCCAAATACCAGGATAATACAAACACCCCCAAATACCAGGATAATACAAACACCCCCAAATACCAGGACAGCACAAACACCCCCAAATACCAGGACAGCACAAACACCCCCAAATACCAGCACAGTACAAACACCCCCAAATACCAGGATAATACAAACACCCCCAAATACCAGGATAATACAAAGACCCCCAAATACCAGGACAGTACAAACACCCCCAAATACCAGGACAGTGCAAATACCCCCAAATACCAGGATAGTACAAACACCCCCAAATATCAGGACAGTACAAACACCCCCAAATACCAGGACAGTACAAACACCCCCAAATACCAGGACGGTACAAACACCCCCAAATACCAGGATGGTACAAACACCCCCAAATACCAGGACAGCACAAGCACCCCCAAATACCAGGACAGTACAAACACCCCCAAATATCAGGATAATACAAACACCCCCAAATACCAGGATAATACAAACACCCCCAAATACCAGGACAGTGCAAACACCCCCAAATACCAGGATAGTACAAACACCCCCAAATATCAGGAAAGTACAAACACCCCCAAATACCAGGATAGTACAAACACCCCCAAATACCAGGATAGTACAAACACCCCCAAATACCAGGATAGTACAAACACCCCCAAATGACCATTTTTCAGAAAGTAGACACCCTGAGATATCTGCTGAGAGACATATTGAGTCCATGGAAGATTTTTTTTTCACAAGTTTTTGGAAATGCCAAAAACGTTTTTTTCTTTTTACACAAAGTTGTCATTTAAATTATATATTTTTCACACAAGCCATGGGTATATGTGGAATTACACCCCAAAATACATTCTGCCACTTCTCCCGAGTATGGGGGTACCACATGTGAGACTTTTTGGGAGCCTAGCCACATACAGGAGCCTGAAATCCAATGACCACTTTGAAAGCCTGAAGATGCGTAACTTCCTCATTTCACTTCCTCACTACCTATCACAGTTTCAGAGGCCCTGAAATGTCAGGATAGCCCCAACCCCCCCCCCCCCCCAAATGACTCTTTTTGGAAAGCAGACACCCCAAGAAATGTAAAAAGAGGCATGGAGAGTATTTTGCAGATCTCATTTTTTTCTCACAAGGTTTTGAAATATAAAAAAAGAAAAGATAAAAATATGATTTTGTTTTTTTTTTTCAAAAACTTGTGGCAACAAACGAGATCTGCAAAATACTCCTCATGCTTCTTATCAAATTCTTGGGGTGTGTACTTTCCAAAAAGTGGTCATTTGGAGGGGGGCGGGGGGGTTGGTGCTAACCTGGCATTTCAGGGCCTCCTAAATTGTGATAGGTAGTCAGGAAGTGTAATGAGGTAATAAAGCCCTTTAACAGCCTGAAGGTGCTTATTGGATTTTGGGGTCCTGTACTTGGCTAGACTGCCAAAACGTCTCTCACATGTGGTACCCCCATACTCGGGAGAAGTAGCAGAATGTATTTTGGGGAGTAATTCCACATATACACATGGCTTGTGCGAGAAATGTATCATTTAAGTGACAATTTTGTGTAAAAAAAAAGAAAAACATTTTTGACATTTTCCAAAAATGTGTGGTAAAAAAAAAATTCTTCTATTATTATTATTATACAGTATTTATAAAGCGCCAATAGTTGGCTCAGTGCTGTACATTACAAAGGGGGACAGAACATGTGACAGAACAATACCAATACAATGCAGAACATGAGGGGATCGAGGGCCCTGCTCCTTGGAGCTTACAATCTAGGAGGGAGGGGATGGTGGCAGAGGAGGAGATAGCTGTGGGGGATGGAGTGGTAGGAAGAGTGGAGGAGGTCGGCAATTAGCAGGGGGTGGGGTAGGCTTCCCTGAAGAGGTGGGTTTTCAGGGTGCGCCTAAAGGAGAGAAGAGTAGGTGATAATCTGATTGGGGCAGGAAGTTCCAGAGGATGGGTGACACCCTGGAGAAGTCCTGGAGGCGGGCATGGGAGGAGGAGACCAGGGAACTAGAGAGAAGGAGGTCTTGTGAGGATCGGAGTGTGTGTGTTGGGTGGTACTTGAATATTAGGTCAGTGATGTAGTTTGGGGCAGTATGGTGGACGGCTTTGTACGTCAGTATTAGGATTTTGAATTTGATCCGTTGCGCAATCGGAAGCCAGTGGAGGGATTGGCAGAGGGGGGTGGAGGACACTGAGTGGAGGGATTGGCAGAGACGGGTGGAGGACTGAGTGGAGGCCAGTGGAGGGATTGGCAGAGGGGGGTGGAGGACACTGAATGGAGGCCAGTGGAGGGATTGGCAGAGGGGGGTGGAGGACACTGAATGGAGGCCAGTGGAGGGATTGGCAGAGGGGGGTGGAGGACACTGAGTGGAGGCCAGTGGAGGGATTGGCAGAGGGGGTGGAGGCCAGTGGAGGGATTGGCAGAGGGGGGTGGAGGACACTGAGTGGAGGCCAGTGGAGAGATTGGCAGAGGGGGGTGGAGGACACTGAGTGGAGGTCAGTGGAGGGATTGGCAGAGGGGGGTGGCGGAGATGGAGCAGTTGGAAAGGTGAATGAGTCTGGCAGCCGTATTCAGGATGGACTGAAGCGGGGATAGCCAGCGGCGAGGCAGGCCAGTGAGGAGGGAGTTGCAGTAGTCGAGTCGTGATATGATGAGGGAGTGGATGAGCTGTTTAGTGATTTCTGGGGTTAGGAACGTGCGGATTTTGGCGATGTTGCGGAGGTGGAGTCTGCATGTTGCGGAGGCGGAGTCTGCATGTTGCGGAGGCGGAGTCTGCATGTTGCGGAGGTGGAGTCTGCACGAGTTTGTTAAAGATTGGACTTGGGACTGGAAGGATAGGTTGGAGTCAAGAATGACACCAAGTACTCTGGCCTGCAGGGCGGGTTTGATGGTGGCGTTGTTGGATGTGATGGAGAAGTCAATGGGGGTGGTGTCTGGGCTGGGGGGGGAAGACAAGAAATTTGGTTTTGGAGAGGTTCAGTTTAAGGAAGTGGAGTGACATCCAGTCTGATATGTCGCTCAGTAGGTGTGTGATTCGGGCGGAGACCAAGGGGGTGAGGTGGGGGGTTGAGAGATAGATTTGTGTGTCGTCGGCATATAGGTGGTAGTTGAAGCTGTGAGAGTGTATGAGTTGGCCAAGGGAGGAGGTGTAGATGGAGAAGAGAAGGGGCCCGAGGACAGAGCCTTGAGTGACCCCAACAGAGAGGGGGAGTGAGGGGGAGGTGGTAGCATTATAGGTAACGCTGAAGGAGCGTTGTGACAGGTAGGATGAGAGCCAGGAGAGAGCAGAATCTCTGAGGCCGAGGGAGTGTAGTTTTTTGAGGAGGAGGGGGTGGTCGACTGTGTGGAAGGCCGCAGAGAGGTCAAGGAGTAGGAGCACTGAGTAGTGGCCATTAGCTTTGGCGGTTAGCAGGTCGTTGGAGAGTTTGAGTAAGGCAGTTTCGGTGGAGTGTAGGGGACGGAAGCCGGACTGTAGGGGATCGAGGAGGTTGTTGTCGTTGAGGTGAGAGCATAGGCGGGTGTAGACTAGGTGTTCGAGGAGTTTAGATGTAAATGGGAGCAGGGAGATGGGTCTGAGGTTGTTCGGGTCATTGGGGTCCAGGGAGGGCTTTTTAAGTATGGGGCTGATGTGTGCATGTTTCAGAGGGGAGGGGAGGGGAAGTGCCGGAGGAGAGGGAGAGATTAAAGATGTGGGTGAGGGAGCGTAGGATGGAGGGGGAGGGAGGTCGAAGGAGTTGTGAGGGGATAGGGTCGAGGGGGCATCAGAGAGGATCTTGGAGACTTCCTCGATGGTAGTAAGATCAAAGGTGCGGAGTGTTGGGGGGGCTTCAGTATGAGGAATGTAGGGTGGGGTGGAAGTGGAGGTCAGAGCAGTGGTGGGGTCGTGGGAGAGGGGTGATGTGGGGGTAGCTGAGTGAGGGGGAACGGAGTTGGAGGGAGTTTGAGCAGCGACGAAGTCCCTGCGGGTTATGTCGAGGAAGAGGGGGGATGAGGGGGTAGCTGTGTGAGAGGGGACGGGTTGAGAGGGCGTGTGAGTTGCGGCGATGTCCTTACGAATTGTGTCAATCTTGTTTTTGAAGTGATTGGCAATCTCAAGGGCGGTGAGTGAGGTGCTGGGTGGAGGTGGGGGTGGCGAGAGTAGAGAGTTGAAGGTGGAGAAGAGTCGGCGAGGATTGGAGGAGAGGGCCTTGATGAGGGTCAGGAAGTAGGCTTGTTTGGCTGCGTGGAGGGAGGAGGTGTAGGTGTGGAAGGCAGATTTGTAGCGGGTGAAGGCTTGTTGGGATTTGGTTTTGCGCCATAGTCGCTCCAGGGCACGACTGTGTCGTTTGAGGGTTTTGGTGTGATCAGTCTGCCAGGGCTGGAGCGGTCGGGGTCTGATGTTGCGTGTGGTTAAAGGCGCTAGTGAGTCAAGGGCTGTTGAGAGCACGTTGTTGTAGGCAGTCATAGCCAAGTCGGGGGAGGACAGGGGGAGGATGCTGTCATGGAGTTGATCAGCTGCAGAGTGGAGGCGGGCAGGGTTGAGGTTGCGGAGGTTACGGCTGGTAGTAGTGTGACATTTGGAGGGGTAGGCGTTGGAGGACGAGGAGATAGAGAAGGTAATCAGGTTGTGGTCAGAGAGAGGGAAGGGGGTGTTAGTGAGGTTGTGGGGAGCGCAGCGGTTGGAGAAGACAAGATCA
Source organism: Staurois parvus (assembly GCF_062004578.1). Classification (NCBI taxonomy): domain Eukaryota; kingdom Metazoa; phylum Chordata; class Amphibia; order Anura; family Ranidae; genus Staurois; species Staurois parvus. The sequence goes on along the minus strand of NW_028320344.1, from coordinate 76,781 downwards.
AGGATATTTCCGTCGGAGTGGGTGGTGGATTGTATGCACTGTGCAAGTGTAAAGGAGGAGGTTAAGTGGAGGAGATGGGATGTGTCCGGGTTGTCGAGGTTGACAGGGATGTTGAAATCCCCAAGGATGATGGTGGGTAGCTCAGAGGAGAGGAAGAAGGGTAGACAGGAGGAGAAGTCATCCAGGAAACGGGGTATGGATCTAGGAGGCCGGTATATCACAGCAATCTTCAGGGGGGTTGGGGAGAATAGTCGGAGGCAGTGGGCCTCGAAGGAGGAGAAGGATAGGGAGTGGGGGTTTGGGAGGACTCGGAAGGTGCTCTGCGGTGAGAGGAGCAGACCAACCCCACCACCTTTACGACCGTTAGGCCTGGGTGAGTGGGTCCAGGTGAGACTTCCGTAGGAGAGTGCAGCAGGGGAGGTAGAGTTAGTGGGCTGGATCCAGGTTTCCGTAATCGGCAGGAGGTTGAGGGAGCGGGAAACAAAGAGGTCGTGGATGGCGGTAAGCTTGTTGCACACCGATCGGGCGTTCAGGAGTGCACATGAAAACGGGGGGGGGGGATTTTAGGGAGCAGGGGGACAGATACTAAGTTGCGGGGGTTGCGGCAGGACGTGGAGGCGGGAGGGTGTTGTGCGGGTGAGGGAGGTGGTGGAGGGCCAGGATTCGGGGAGAAAGGTGGCATGGGAGCGGGATGTGCAGGAGCATGAGAAACTACTAGTGGAGGTGTTGGGGTCAGTGGGAGAGAGGAGTAATAGGAGGAGGTGGTGGGTGCCGTAGAGGGGTGAAGGAAGCAGTGAGGACACAATATACAATTGTTTGGGAGGGGCAGAGGGATATAGTGAATGGATTTTGGGAACGGAGGAGAGGAAAATGAGAAGGAGGAGTGGAAGAGGCATTTTGGGGAGGTGATGAGAGCAATAGTAGGGAGATGATAGCAATGAGGGGGAGATGTACAAGTTTTGGGGTGGAGCAGAGGGGTAAAGAAATGAGATTTGGGAACAGAGGATAGTAATATGAAGAGGAGAAGAGGGGCGTATTATATAAAGGTACACGGAGTGGGACTCAGGCATGTAAGAGATGTTTCCCGGGGTGATTGCTTGCGGTCTGTCCAGCATGCAGGAGAGTTTCTTGCTGTTGTTGTGTCTTCCTGCTGCTTAAGTTCTCCTGCTTTATTTCAACTGCTGTGTTTAACTGCATCGCACTCCTTCAACGCAGCACTCAATCAGAAGCAGCACCCCCATCAGAGACTGTGCCCCCCATCTATTGATTCAACATGCCTCTCAGCAAATAGTTTGGGGTGTCTACTTTCCAAAAAGGGGTCATTTTGGGGGGTGGGATCATTTTATGCCCAGCATTAGAAGTTTATGCCACACATCACTCACTCTTCTAACCACCTGAAGACCACGCCTTTTCTGATACTTTTCGTTCACATGAAAAAAATCTGCTGCAATTTTTTATGTCACATAATACTCACGCAGCGATTTTTCAAAAGCAATTGTTTTTTCAAAAGTACACTTTTTTACTTTTAATGCACAGAAACACTAAATATTGACCAATTATTTGGTAAAATATAAAAGATAATGGTATGCCGAGTAAATAGATACCAAACATGACATGCTTTAAAACTGCGCATGCCCCGTGCAATGGCGACAAACTGCATACGTGTTTAATATTCATAGACAACATTTAAAAGCCTTTACAAGCCACCATTATAGATTTACAGAGGAGGTCTGGTGTTAGAATTACTGCCCTTCATCTGACGTTCGTGGCGATACCTCACATACATGGTGCAACCGCTGTTTCCATACTGGCGCAGGGTCAAGGCTCACAAATGCATATGCGGGTGTGCACAGGGGGGGAGGGTATTTTTTTTAAGTTATTTTGATTTTTTTTTATTATTTTTACACTGTCCCTTCTTTGTTTTTTATCACTTTTAATGCTATCACAGGGAATGCAAATATCCCCGATAGCTTCAATGGGCATTGTCATATATTCTATTTTGAGAAATCTGGGGTCTATCAGACTCTGGATCTCTCCTCTGCCCTCACATTATCTCATCTCACCAACATCGCTGATCAGATGCTTTCCCAATTTACAAATGGCGCTGTTTATATCCTGCGAAACTGAAGTGATGAAATGCTCGTAGCTTCCGATTTCTTAGGCTATAGAGATGATTGGCACCACTTTGGTCTCTAATCAGCTCTATGGTCAGCTGACAGAAACACCGGCTGCATTCTCAGGTTCCCCCGATGGCACGGGACTGCCCAAGAAGGCCATGGAAGGCAGCGGGGGAGGGGGGGCATCATTTCCCACTGCTTGTAAAAGCAATCCTGCAGCTAATTAGCCAATAAAAGCCGATCGCCGGCTGAAAACAACTATACCAGGATGATGCCTGCAGCTGTACCATCATCATGGTATAACCATTCAAAGTCCAGTGATGTACCAGGACCTCAGTCTACGAATTTAATTTGTTCTGCAGGACATTTCATATAGCAAAAAATTTGTAAACCAAAACACTGTTTCCCATAGGAATGCATTGAAAACCAATTAATACGTTCTGAAGGTCAGAAAAACAGTAAACACTACTAAAATACTGCGTGAATTATGTTATTAACTCATTATTAATTTATTATTTAGTAGTGACAACCATGTGCTCATGTTTCAGCTGTCAGCGGGGTTCCCCACTGAATGTAAAAGAATTGCTGGCAGTTAAGAAAAAGTGTTTTTCTTCTCTATACAATAGTTCAGAAATTCAGCAGTCACTTCCCCCTCCCCCACCTGAAAGAGAGAAAGTTTCCTGTAGTTTATTTCCCCAAGTTACAAGATACAATGTTTCCTTTACATTTCCTAAAATATACAATGTTTCATTTCAGTTTCTTAGAAGATACAAAGTATCCTTTAGCTCCAGGAAACTGACAGCGAATGTTGTGAACTATAGTAAAGGAAAAAAAAGATGGCAATTGCATTTAAAAATCAGCGCCGACATACACTTAGTATTGTGAAAACAATTAGTAAACAATCAGTAATCCGAGGCGTTATTTTCAATGGATTTTCATTCATAAATCACAAATAACGTGATTGGAGGCATTGGTAAAGGTATTGCTGTACATGTTATGTTCATTTTTCTTGTATGCAGCCTGTGGACTGAATGAAAAAAAGAGAAGAAATCTCTGCCAGGAAAGTGTGTGGTATGCCCACCACTGGAATATACCGCCCTGCATCCACCCACTTCTAATGGTGGGCACACATTAGGTCGCACGGTGCCACATGCGCCAGTTCCAGGATTGTACAAAGGTCTAAATAGTGGCACGCTTGAATAAACATTGTCCACGTATAAGTGGTACCCCATATGGAGAAGGATGACACCAAGTCCCAAACTATCTTGTCACTGCTCCCCATGTAGTCTGGGCATCCGGGGGTTCCACGTGACTATCTTTTACCTCGCAAATCCGAACAATACTTGTGCTCACCACCGCACCAGCTTGTACTACACTTACGGGACTCGCCACGTCACCAAGTCATACTGCAGTGCTGGTATTATTATTATTATACAGGATTTATGGTGCCAACAGTTTGCTCAGCACTTTACAATATAACGGGAGACAATACAGCAACAATGCAGTTCAATACAAGAGGGTTAGGAGGACCTGATCCTGGGAGCTTACAATCTAAGAGGTATGTGAAAGACCAGGATGTACTAGGCCGCTGGTGTCATCAGTTCACCAAAAGGTAGCGCGGCACTAGTACTGGCACTCTGCTGCATATGAGAGTCATCAAAATTTACCGACAAGTGCTAACAGAGATCAGGCCTGATTCTGCCAACACTGCGGTATTGTGTGCAATGTATCAGTGACAGTGACCTACTGACACTGTACTTGCTGGGGGAGAAGGGGGGGGGGTAAGTGTAGGGGCTAAACACAGGTGCTGGAAGGTGCCGGGGCTGATCCCGCTAACGCTGCGTTTTTGGGGACGCTATACTAATGTGAACGCTGGTTTAGTGCTGATCTGATGAAAGATATTGACCCGTTCAGACACTATACTAGCAATGGAGGTTTGTGTATGAGTGTCTTCCTGGCAATCAAGGGGTTAAATGTGATGACTGATGTACTGACGGACAATCTGACACCATCTGGGAGGGGCGTGAAAACCATGGGAGTGCAAATCGTGTGTATATATATATATATCTATATGTGTGATTTTGTGCACCCATGCCGCCCTGTAGCAGTATTTCTGCTGGTCAGGAAGCGGTTAAAGAAGCAGTTTGTGTTACGTCGCTGCGTTACTTTAACTGACAATTGCGCGGTCATGCAACACTGCACTAAAATTACATTTACATCTTTTTTTCCTACAAATAGAGCTTTCTTTCAGTGGTATTTGATCGCCTGTGCGTTTTTTTATTTTTCGCACTATAAAAAAAAAGGCTGACAATTTTGAGAAAAAAAAAAACACATATTTTGGACTTTTTGCTATAAAACATGTCCAGTAAAAAAATGTAAAAATCAGATTTCATCATGAATTTCAGCCAAAATGTATTCTGCGACATGTCTTTGCTAAAAAAAAATCCCAATACGTGTAAATTAATTGGTTTATGTGAAAGTTATAGGGTCTACAAATGACGGTATAGATACTGGATTGTTAATTTTTTTTATACTAATAATGGTGGTGATCAGCGATTTATGGTGGTAATCAGCGACTTATGGTGGTAATCAGAGACTTATGGTGGCGATCAGAGACTTATGGTGGCGATCAGAGACTTATGGTGGCGATCAGAGACTTATGGTGGCGATCAGAGACTTATGGTGGCGATCAGAGACTTATGGTGGCGATCAGAGACTTATGGTGGTGATCAGAGACTTATGGTGGTAATCAGCGACTTATGGTGGTGATCAGCGACTTATGGTGGCAATCAGCGACTTATGGTGGCGATCAGAGACTTATGGTGGCGATCAGAGACTTATGGTGGCGATCAGAGACTTATGGTGGCGATCAGAGACTTATGGTGGCGATCAGAGACTTATGGTGGCGATCAGAGACTTATGGTGGTGATCAGCAACTTATGGCGGCGATCAGAGACTTATGGTGGTAATCAGCGACTTATGGTGGCGATCAGAGACTTATGGTGGTGATCAGCAACTTATGGCGGCGATCAGAGACTTATGGTGGTGATCAGCAACTTATGGCGGCGATCAGAGACCTATGGCGGGACTGCAGCAGACATTCTGACACTGGGGGGAACTGACTTGAGGTTACTGACATCCCCAGTGACACCAATACAGCGATCAGTGCAAAAAAAAAATCAAGTTACTTAGGGTAACGTCTTTTCCGGGAGTCTCAGGCCAGCACCTTGAGAGACCTCGGCTCCTCCCCATCTGAGGAAACACCTCCACCCTAAATAAAAGACCTCCACTCCCCTCCGACCTCAGTTCTCCAAACCTCCTCCGGTCACCTGGGGAGACACAACATGAGACAACGTAATCATAACAAACCATGCTCACATAATCCATATCAACACTGGGTGGGAAACCGGTGCTGGCCTGAAAGACTCCCAGAAAAGACGTTACCGCAAGTAACTTGATTTTTCCCCTTACGTCTTTCAGGCCAGAACCTTGAGAGGATAAGCGAGTACTCACCCCTCGGGCGGGCTAACTGCTTGCAAGACCTTACGACTAGAGATGAGCGAAGAAATGAAAAATTCGATTCGGCTGATTCGGCGAATTCCAGTATGAAATTCGATTCGATGCGAATTTCTCCGCTACGAAGATGACTTATAAAAAGGGTTTCTAGGCTTCAGAGAGCCTTTAAATTAGTGCAGAACACTGTACCTTTAATTTAAATGCCCTTGGAGATGAGGAAGGAGAAGGAGAAGGAGAAGGATGAGAAGAAGGAGAAGGAGAAGGATGAGAAGAAGGAGAAGGAGAAGGATGAGAAGAAGGAGAAGGATGAGAAGAAGGAGAAGGAGAAGGATGAGAAGAAGGAGAAGGATGAGAAGAAGGAGAAGGAGAAGGATGAGAAGAAGGAGAAGGATGAGAAGAAGGAGAAGGATGAGAAGAAGGAGAAGGATGAGAAGAAGGAGAAGGATGAGAAGAAGGAGAAGGAGAAGGATGAGGAGAAGGAGAAGGATGAGAAGAAGAAGAAGGAGAAGGATGAGAAGAAGGAGAAGGATGAGAAGAAGGAGAAGGATGAGGAGAAGGAGAAGGATGAGAAGAAGGAGAAGGAGAAGGATGAGAAGAAGGAGAAGGATGAGAAGAAGGAGAAGGAGAAGGATGAGGAGAAGGAGAAGGATGAGAAGAAGGAGAAGGATGAGAAGAAGGAGAAGGATGAGAAGAAGGAGAAGGATGAGAAGATGGAGAAGGAGAAGGATGAGAAGAAGGAGAAGGAGAAGGATGAGAAGAAGGAGAAGGATGAGAAGAAGGAGAAGGAGAAGGATGAGAAGAAGGAGAAGGAGAATGATGAGGAGAAGGAGAAGGATGAGAAGAAGGAGAAGGATGAGAAGAAGGAGAAGGAGAAGGATGAGAAGAAGGAGAAGGATGAGAAGAAGGAGAAGGATGAGAAGAAGGAGAAGGATGAGAAGAAGGAGAAGGAGAAGGATGAGAAGAAGGAGAAGGATGAGAAGAAGGAGAAGGATGAGAAGAAGGAGAAGGATGAGAAGAAGGAGAAGGAGAAGGATGAGAAGAAGGAGAAGGATGAGAAGAAGGAGAAGGAGAAGGATGAGAAGAAGGAGAAGGATGAGAAGAAGGAGAAGGAGAAGGATGAGAAGAAGGAGAAGGATGAGAAGAAGGAGAAGGATGAGAAGAAGGAGAAGGAGAAGGAGAAGCAGAAGAAGAAGGATGAGAAGAAGGAAAAGGAGAAGGATGAGAAGAAGGAGAAGGAGAAGGATGAGAAGAAGGAGAAGGAGAAGGATGAGAAGAAGGAGAAGGAGAAGGATGAGAAGAAGGAGAAGGATGAGAAGAAGGAGAAGGATGAGAAGAAGGAGAAGGATGAGAAGAAGGAGAAGGATGAGAAGAAGGATGAGAAGAAGGATGAGAAGAAGGATGAGAAGAAGTACAGTTCTGTGACAGTTTCTGTCTATTTCTGACAGTTCTGGGACATTCACTCCATACAGCGGTTTCAACCGCTGTATGGAGGGAATGTCATAGAACTGTCAGAAATAGACTATTTATGACAGTTCTGGGACATTCCTTCCATACAGCGGTTGAAACATTGTATCTATTTGTTTCCATAAATGGATCCATTTATGGAAACAAATAGATACAATGTTTCAACCGCTGTATGGAAGGACAGTCCCAGAACTGTCATTAATAGTCTATTTCTGACAGTTCTGGGACATTCCCTCCATACAGCGGTTTCCGGCAAAAAGTGTATGTGCAGAGTTCCTCTCTTCTGCAGATACACTTAGAGGAGCTCTGCACATACACTTTTTGCCGGCTTGGAATTATTCTTATTTTCATCCTACTTCTTCTTCTTCTTCTTCTTCATCCTCATCCTCATCCTCTTCTTCTTCTTCTGAGGATGAAGAGGATGCAGAGCTCCTCTAAGTGTATCTGCAGAGCTCCTCTAAGTGTATCTGCAGAAGAGAGGAGCTCTGCACATACACTTTTTGCCGGCTTGCAATTATTCTTATTTTCATCCTACTTCTTCTTCTTCTTCTTCTTCTTCTTCTTCTTCTTCTTCATCCTCTTCTTCTTCTTCTGAGGATGAGGATGAAGAAGTGAAGAAGAAGAAGTAGGATGAAAATAAGATTAATTCCAAGCCGGCAAAAAGTGTATGTGCAGAGCTCCTCTAAGTGTATCTGCAGAGCTCCTCTAAGTGTATCTGCAGAATAGAGGAACTCTGCACATACACTTTTTGCCGGCTTGGAATTATTCTTCTTTTCATCCTACTTCTTCTTCTTCATCCTCATCCTCATCCTCAGAAGAAGAGGATGAGGATGAGGATGAGGAAGAAGAAGAAGAAGAAGAAGAAGAAGAAGAAGTAGGATGAAAATAAGAATAATTCCAAGCCGGCAAAAAGTGTATGTGCAGAGTTCCTCTATTTCTGACAGTTCTCTCACAGCTTCTTCACATGTACAGTGGTTGAAACATCTGTATCCTAAATGGAAACTAATAGATACAACGTTTCAACCGCTAAACATGTGTTCCTTCTGTCAGAGAACTGTCAGAAATAGCGGAGCTCACTGCAGGGACACTTTTGCCGGCTGATCGGGAAATCTTCGATTCGCGCACCCGAAGTAGGCAAAATTTCGGTTTCGACGCGAATCGAATATTTCCTGAAATTCGACTCGAATTCCGGTTCGCCTGGTTCGATTCGCTCATCTCTACTTACGACCAAAGGCCTGCTCCTGCACCGAGACCAGGTCCAACCTGTAATGTTTGGCAAATGTGTCATAACTGGACCATGTTGCCGCTCTGCAGATCTGCCCCGGAGACGCCCCTGCAAATTCAGCCTGAGTAGCTGCCACTGCTCGGGTGGAATGCGCCCTGATACCTTCCGGAACCTCCAGGCCTTCCGCCTGGTATGCTCCAGTAATTGCCAACCTCAACCAACCTGCCAACGTCCTTCTGGACGCCTTTTTACCTTTCCTAGCTCCCTTGAAAAAAACAAAAAAGGATTCGGTGCTCCTAAACTCCCTAGTCCTTTCTAGATATTGGAATACGCACCTTCTGACATCTAATAAAATGAAATTATTCCTAATCACCCCCAACCGGGTCAGGAAAAAAAAACGAGGGAAGGACTATGTCCTGTTCCCTCTGGAATCTCTGTGCCACCTTCGGGATGAAGGATGGGTCCGTCCTGAAAACTACCCTGTCCGGGAAAACACGGAGATAGGGCGACCTGATTGATAATGCTTCCAGCTCACACACCCTCCTTGCCGTGGTGACCGCTACCAAGAAGGCAATCTTGACAGTGAGTTCGCCAATCGAGCAGGACTCCAGGGGCTCAAATGGCGTCCTCGTCATCACACCAAGTACCTTGGCCAAATCCCACATCGGAAATGGTCTGGCCCTTGAAGGCCTCTGTCTCATTAGAGCTTTAAAGAATCTAGCTACCAGCGCCTCCCTGGCCAGGGGTGTCTCCAGGAACATGCTGAGAGCAGAGATCTGTCGCTTGAGCGTACTAACCGATAACCCCTTGTCAGCCCCTGCCTGCAGAAATTCCAACACAGACACTAAGCTGTGGGTCGCCAGCGACATCTGATCACACCAAGCTGCAAAGCGACCCCAGACCCTACCATAAATGGTCTGGGTCTCCTCTTTCCTATTGGCCAGTAACGTAGACACTAACCTGGGCGAAAAACCCTTCCCTAAGAGGAGCTGCCGCTCAGAAACCAAACTGTTAACCTCAACTTCCTCACGCTGGGGCAAAGGACCGGTCCTTGTGACAACAAATCTTCCCTTGGTGGCAGCTCCCAGGGTGGACGGGAGGCTAAACTCCTCAGTGTCGCGAACAAAGCCCTCCGTGGCCAGAAGGGAGCTATCAGAATTAATGAGGTCTCCTCTGTTCTGAATTTCCTCAAAACTAGGGGAAGCAAGGGAACCGGGGGGGGGAAAGGCGTAACGTAGTCCCACTTTTGACTCAGCGCGTCCACCGCCCTTGATCCGTCCCAGCGGGACAGGGAAAAGAAGGCCGGGACCTTGTTGTTCCTTCCCGAGGCAAAAAAGGTCCACTTCCGGGAATCCCCACCTCAGCACAATTTCCTGAAACACCTCGGGGTTCAGGGCCCATTCTGATTCCCTGAGCCATGTTCTGCTCAGAAAATCTGCTTTCCGGTTTAGCTCTCCTCTCAAATGTACTGCAGACAGGGATGCCAAGGTCACCTCTGCCCAGGACAAGAGCGTTGCTGCTAAGGCTCCAAGGGCCCTGCTCCTTGTCCCCCCTTGCCTGTTTACATACGCCACTGTCGTGGCATTGTCCGATAGGACTCGCACATGGTGGCCCGTGATTCTCATCTGGAAGGCCTGAAGAGCCTCTGCCACTGCCCTCAGCTCCCTCCAGTTCGAGGACCTGTTCCTCTGCTCCCAGGACCATTCCCCCTGAGCCACTAATCCTCCCAGGTGGGCGCCCCATCCTTTGGAGCTGGCATCGTTGTGACCTCCCTGGACACTGGGAAGCACCATATTAACCCCTGGGTTACACTGGACGACCTTCTCCACCACCACAGCGACCTCTTTACACTGGGGGGAACCAGGACTTGGTCCTCTAAGGAGTGAGCACTCCCGTCCCAAACTCTTAGGACCCATAACTGGAGGGGGCGCATATGTAGACCTGCCCATTGCACTGCCAGGATGGAAGCTGTCAGTAGACCCAGAACTGACATGGCCTGCCTTATCACTATTGGCCTGTTTCCCTGCACCAGTCTGATCCCTGCTTCTAAGTTGGACACCTTCTCCGAAGTCAGGCTGACTCTCGGACTCACCGAATCCAGAGTGTAACCCAGATAAACCATCCTCTGAGAAGGCACCAGACAAGATTTCTCTAGATTTACCATCCACCCAAGGTTTTCTAGATGGCCCTGCACTATACCCAGATTCCGCAGAAGGTGAGCCTCTGAATCTGCGAAGAGCAGCAAGTCGTCCAGATAGGCTATTACTGGAATGGCATGCAGGTATGCGTCCTGCAGGTCTATGGATGCCATAAAAGACCCTGGCGGGATCAGGGACCTGACCGCAAATATAGACTCCATGCGGAACCTCCGGTAAAGCACAGACCTGTTGAGGGGCTTTAGGTTCAAAATCAGCCTGAATGCTCCATACGACTTTTAAACCAGAAATACATGGGAGTATACCCCCTTCCTTTGTTCCCTTTCTGGGACCCTGACTATGACCCTTCGGTCTTCTAGATCCTCTAAGGCATTGATCAGGGCAGCGGCCATCGCCGGGTTTCTCGGACGCAACGTCACCATATATCTCTCGGACGGTGTGTTTACGAACTCCACCCGATAACCCCTTCTGATAATATCCAGAATGAAGGGGCTGGCGACCATCACTTCCCACTGCGGGAGGAAGGCCGCCAATCTTCCCCCCACAGGAGGCACCGAGTCAGTGCGGTTTCTGGGGCTGCTCAGGAGGGCGAAAAATCGCCCCTCCCCTGCCCCGACCTCTTTGTCCTGTAGGCCTACCCTGGCCCACCGGTCTCAGGCTCAGTCTCTTTAATGGTCGGGCCCTACGTGTCCCTCCCTCCGGCAACTTCCTCTTGAGGGGAAAAGATTTTCTTGTCCGCCGTCCGGTCCAGCAATTCCTCCAACCCTGGGCCGAACAGACAATCTCCTGTGAGAGGGATACCGCACAGTCTGACCTTGGAAGTGATGTCCCCTTGCCACGTTTTTAACCATAGTGCCCTCCTAGCCGAATTGGTGAGAGCCGCTGACCTAGCCCCCAACCTCACCGACTCAGCAGACGCATCCGCAATATATCCTACCCCCTGTAGAAGGGTCTCAAAAGAGGCCAGGATCCTTTCCTTGGGGGAGTCCGCCACTATATGGGCCTGCAACAGAGTAAGCCAGTACTCCAAGTTTCTGGCTACCACCGTCGAGGCCATGGCCGGTTTCAGATTGTACAGGGTTGAGTCCCAGGCTTTTTTAAGGAGGGATTCCGCCCTCCTATCCACCAAATCTGGTAGAACCCCCATGTCCTCAAAAGCCAGGTATGTCCTCCTAGTTTGGGAAAAGGCCGCGTCTAGCTTGGGGTTCTTGTTCCACAACGTTTTAGAGAAGAACGGCTTCCTCTCTGGGTCCTGCCATTCCTTCTTAATAGTCTTGATTAAGATGTCATGCACAGGAAATAATCTGTATCTATGCTCCTCCAACCCCTGATACATATAGTCATGGAGAGATAGGGTCTTAACCTCCTCCTTTATGTCCAGGGTCTCATAAATTGCCCCCAGGAGCTCATCTACCTCCTCTAGGGTCAATTTATACCGGGAGGGACCCCTGCCTTCCTCCGAGGGACCCTCTCCTGTGGATTCCTCCTCTGATCGGGAATCCCCCAATGGTTCCACCTCCTCCCTAGCCACGAGAGGTTCCTTGCTTCGACTCAAGGCCGCCGGGGGGGGGGAATGTGTAGGCTGGGGAAGTGCAAACCGCTCCCTCGAGCGATTTAAAGGAGTCAAACGTGCTAGTCAACTCCTTTACTGACCTAGCTAAGTCCCCCTGTCCCCTGGCCTGTCCTCCCTCACTAACCCCTCTATGCATGGGCCACACAGCACCTTCCTCCAGGATTCTCTCAACACCTCCTTGCAGGATGGGCATCTCCGTTTGGGCTCCTGGTGTTTGGTTTTAGCCTGAGGCTTGCCCAGAAAAACATAAAGAAGGGGCAGGAGGGAAGTCTTAAAAAAATCCTCACTATACTATCCCTCTCTCTTCCCCGGCAGAGCCTAAGGACCTGCACCCACCGCAGACCCCCTGCCCTACCCTTCCGGGAATGCCCCTGGAGCTAGGGGGCAACAGATAGGGGAGGCCTCCACTGAGGCACCTTACCTGTATCTAGCTGGTGCTGGCGTCTCCTGGTCCTGGTGCCTCCGACATCACGCTCCAGGAGGGTGGTCGCTTGGTGCAGGCCTGTCCCTCAGGCCACTATGCACCGCCTTTTGAATTTCGCGCCACTGTAGTTGAGGGCCGCGACCGGAAGCGGAAGTCACGGCCCGGGGTGAAGCCCCACCCCTTCCGCCAGAACTCACCGTCTCCCGGCGTCCGGCCCAGCAACAACCACCGCCAGCATGGGAAGGAGCGAGACATCACCCAGATCCTCCCCAGATCATACCACAGCCACCCCGACGCCCCAACTCGGGGGGGGGGGGGGTCTGGGGGCGAAGCGCAGGTACGTGCTTGGTCCCATCACCTGGGGTGCGCGGCCACTGCCACACAGCCCGCCCAGGGAGGATATGCAGCCGGACCCTCCGGCCTTCACTCCCGGCTGCGTCGAGCCTCTCAGCCGGCTATCTGGCCCTCGGCTCCCCTGCCGTCTAGGTGACAGCACCTTGTGCTTCCTCGTGTCTCCCCACCGGAGGAAACACCTGAACTGAGGTCGGAGGGGAGTGGAGGTCTTTTGTTTTAGGGTGGAGGTGTTTCCTCAGATGGGGAGGAGCCGAGGTCTCTCAAGGTGCTGGCCTGAAAGACGTAAGGGGAAAAAACACTGACACTGTACTAACTGCACTGGGGGGTGGAGGGGGTTAACTTTTTTAGGCAATCAAAGGGTTAATTGTGTAAGGGGAGTGTTTTACTAGGGGGTGGGGGGGTGTGTACTTCACAGGAACACACTGATCCCCAGAGCTAAACTCCACTCTCAGGAACAGTGTGCTGGAAACTGTCAGGGAGCAGAGCTGCATTGAAAACAATACAACTGTGCTCTGTGTCACTGTTTGCCAGCAATCGCTGGGACCCGGCGGGTAATGACTGGCCTGGTGATTGACACCCAAAGCCGCGATCAGCGGTGCGGATAAGGTGGTCGCGCGCCTCGCGCACGCCCTCTACCTGTTTTTCAAACTGAGGTTTTAAAACGTGATTTTGCGCAGCGGTGCTGCCCTGCCACAGTATATATACTGTGGCTGGTCGGCAACCAGTTAAATACTTGTTTTTGATTATAATTGTAACGGACCGCCTGACAGTACCTCTATCAGTCCCCTGATAGAGCCTCCCCAGAGTGCAGAGTCTAAGTACCGGAGCACTTGTTCACCAGGGCCCCTGATGATGGGGATGGACTTGTAGCGCTCCGGGACCAGGTCGCAGCTGCTAGGTATCTCTACCAGAGGTAGAGGAGTCTGCCAAGGGCTCCAGCGGGTTAAGAGTCTGATGTGAGGGAGCCCAGGGATCCCTGAGGGATGGATGGACAGATGAGCAAAGTCAGAGTCAAACAAGCCGGGTCGGTAACTAGTGGGTCGGTGAGGTACAAAACGATAGGCAAAGGATAGTCGGGTCACACGCAGGGTCAATACCAGAAGATCAGATCTATAAGGGAACATCCAGGAGTAGAGTCAGGCAAGCCAAGGGGTCAGAACAGGAGAAGGCAACAAGGTCAGACAATCCAGATCAGAGTACTCACAACACAGGTAACAGGATACAAAGACCATTCGGCAACAAGCCTCTGTGCAGGGCTAGTTTAAGTAGCCCGCCCTGCACCTGACAGGCGCCGCCTAGGTCCTAGTGCCTGCCTAGTACTGTCAAGACGACGGGTGCGCCTGGGTCCTAGTGCCCTGCTACCTGCACGTCTTGACAGACGCCTACGCATGTGTAGACCCATGCATCGCGTTGGTCCCTGACATTGCCCCCCCTATGGTGCCCAACTGATCTCTCCACTGCGGGTGACCACACACAAACTCCCGCATAAGTCTGGGGGCATGAACATTTTGAGCAGGTTCCCAAGAATTCTCCTCAGGACCATAGCCTTTCCACTTAATCAAAACCTGGGTCTGGCCTCCCCTCCTACGACAGTTCAGAATTGCTTCCACCTCACGTTCTTCCTGTCCCTCTACTGTAATAGCCTCAGGGGCCTGGATTCCCGGTCCGGAAATGGGTCTGTGACCACTGGTTTCAGCAATGAGACATGAAACACTGGATGGATCTTAAAGGTCTCCGGAAGGGCAAGCTCATAAGCCACCTCGTTGATCATGCGTTTAACCTGGAAGGGGCCTAAAAATTTTGGTCCTAGCTTTTTTGACGGACAACGTAATTTTAGGTTAGTTGTTGCCAGCCAGACCTTATCTCCTGGCTGCAGCACCAATTCCCCCCTTCGCTTCTTGTCAAACGCCTCTTTGTTGTCTTCCTGGGCTTTAGCCATGGCCTCCTGCAACAGTAAATTGTACCCCCCGGTCAGACACTACATCTTCTGGAACCCCATGTAATCTGACCACTTCTTTGATGAAAATCCGAGCGGTCTCTTCAGCTGATGGGGTACCTTTCATGGGTACAAAATGGGCCATCTTTGAAAGACGGTCCACAATAACAAAGATTGCCGTATGGCCCTGGTACGGGGGTAGTTCCACTATAAAATCCATTGCTATCATCTGCCAGCATCGAGCAGGAATGGGTAGTGGGCGTAGCAGCCCCCAAGCCTTATTTCTGGTTGGCTTATTCCTCTGGCAAATCGCACAAGACTTTACGTAGCGTTTGCAATCCTTGTTCATGTCAGGCCACCAGAAGGTGCGTTTAAGCAGCTCCAGCATTTTTGCCACTCCAAAGTGCCCAGCCATTGGGTGATCGTGACAGTGCCCTAACACCTGCGTCTGCACATCTTCCGGTACCCCAATCAATCCCTCCTTTCGTAACAATCCTCCTTCGAGGGAGAGTGGTATTCCTGGTAGAGGGGGGCAAGTCCCAGATGCGTCTTGCAGCTTAGCACGCAGCTCCGTTTGGAGGGCCAAAAAGTTTCCTGATGACAGAATGGTATCCGGCCTGAGTTCTTCCTTGGGATCCTCAAACATGCGCGAAAGGGCATCTGGCTTTGTGTTCTTTGAACCCGGCCTGTAGGTGATGTGGAAGGAAAAACGTGAGAAGAAAAGAGCCCACCTGGCTTGGCGTGGCCTTAAGCGTTTAGCTGTTCTCAGGTATTCGAGGTTCTTATGGTCAGTAAAAATCAAAATTGGGTGGGCCGCTCCTTCCAGCAGGTATCTCCACTCCTCCAGGGCGGTTTTGATGGCCAATAGTTCTCGATCCCCGATGTCATAGTTGCGTTCTGCCGGAGTGAGTTTCCTGGAGAAGAATGCCACTGGGTGCAACAATTCTTTTGGTCCTTCCCTCTGGGATAAAATTGATCCCACCGCGTTCTCGGATGCATCCACCTCTAGCACATAAGGTAGTGCAGTGTCTGGGTGACCCAGAATGGGGGCGGTGGTAAACAGTCGTTTCAGGGTCTCGAATGCTTCCTGAGCTTCTGATGTCCATTTGAAGCGGGTCCCTGACTTAGTCAACTGCGTGATAGGGGAGACCAGACCTGAAAAATTCCTAATACACTTCCTGTAGAAGTTGGCAAACCCAATAAACCGTTGGATGCCTTTTTTATCGGTTGGGATCGGCCATTCAAGGATTGCCGAGACCTTTTGGGGATCCATTACGATCCCCGCAGTGGAGATGATCAACCCCAGAAAGGAAATGCTCTGTTGCTCAAAGCTACATTTATCGGCCTTGGCATATAGGCCGTGTAGGCGCAACCACTCCAGAACCTTAATCACATGAACTCTATGGGTGTCTAGGGATGGTGAAAATATCAAAATGTCATCCAGATAAACAATGACAAAAATGTCCAGAAAGTCCCTAAAGGCCGTCTTCCACTCGTCCCCCTCCCGGATGCGTACCAAGTTGTATGCCCCACGGAGATCCAACTTAGTGAAGCAAACCGCTGCCCTTAGGCTTTGAAAAAGTTCGGGGACCAGTGGTAGAGGGTAGTGGTTTTTAATTGTAACCCGATTCAGTTCCCGATAATCAACACAAGGCCTTAAAGTCTTATCTTTCTTCTCCACAAAGAAAATACCCGCCCCTGCCGGTGAAGTGGAAGGACGAATAAATTTCTTCTGGAGATTCTCTTCAATATACTCTTTCAGTACTCCCAACTCCACCTCAGATAACGGAAATGTGCAACCAAAAGGGATCTTGGATCCAGGCAGTAAGTCAATGGGACAGTCATATGGTCGATGAGGGGGCAAAGTGTCGGCCCCACGTTTGCTAAATACATCCAGGTAATCATGGTATACCACTGGAACAACCTGTCTCAAGCTGGAATCCTCCTCTGCACATAGGAGGATTTGGGGGGCCCAGAGGCATGACAGTTTTCCCGACAATAGGCCAAGGGAAAACTGAGGGACCCGGTTTCCCAGTTGATCTGAGGGTTGTGGGCTTGTAGCCACGGAAGCCCCAAGATCACTGGGAAAAGGGGTGACGCGATAGTGTCAAAACGTAATAACTCCCGGTGAAGGCCCATTATGGTGGTGAGTATAGGGGGAGTTTCTTGGTCAACCAAACCCGATTTAATCTGGGAACCGTCAGCCAGGAACAAATTAAGTCCCCATTTCCTGGCCTGTAAAGGTATTTCCTGCTGACGGGCAAAATCAATGTCCAAAAAGCAACTGCAGGCCCCCGAGTCAATGATTGCAGTGGTCTCCACGGTTCTTTCCGGAAGCTGAAAAAAGAGGGGTACTGCTAAGTAACTGGATTGACTCATATTACCCAGGGAACAAAAGGGAACTGTAGTTCTCGACTTATGTGCCTTCACCGGGCAGTTCTGCACGACATGTCCAGTTCCTCCACAGTAGAAACAGAGGTTCCTGGTGCATCTTCTCTGGCGCTCCTCTGGGATGAGGGCCTGCCGAGCCAATCCCAGTTGCATGGGCTCTGAAGTATCCACAGGAACAGCTGATGGAACATCAGTAGGGGCGAGATGACCTGTGCCCCTGGGAGGTGCCCATGTGACTCCTTGACCCTGTCCTGACCTCTCAGACCGGCGTTCCCGCAACCTGCGATCGATTTGGATAGCCAGGGCGATCAGATCTTCCAAGAACTCTGGGAGGCCAACCCGGGCTAACTCATCCTTTAGCGCCTCCGAGAGTCCAACCCGGAATTGGTGACGCAGGGCAGCGTCGTTGCAACGCGTGTCCCCCATCCATCGCCTGAACTCGCAGGCATATTCCTCCGCAGCTCGATGACCCTGTCGGAGGGAGTAGAAGGTGGATTCAGCTGAAGCCACCCGCTGGGGGTCGTCATAGAGGACAGACATGGCCTCAAAAAATGTGTTTATGGTCTGTAACTGGGGGTCCTGCGTTTCCCTTAATCTATGGGCCCAGTCCTGGGGTTCGTCTTGTAGTAGGGAAATCACGAATCCTACTTTAACCGACTCAGTGGTGAAGGTACGAGGTTGCAGGTCAAAATACAGCAGACATGCGTTTTTGAAGGACCTAAACCGTGCACGATCTCCCCGAAAACGTTCAGGCATGGGAACACGAGGTTCAGCTAGTGAAGCTGCAGCCCCTATGGGAGATCCAGAGGCTACCTCAGGGCTAACAGTTGAGGCCTGGCTCTCAGGAGGAGCCTCGGACATGGTCATGGTGTCAAACCGATTTTCTAACCGGGAGCATTTGTCCTGGAGGGCAGTTACTTCCTGGGTTAGGGCGGACAAATGTCGGCAAATCTCTTCTATGGGAGAAGGCCCCCCTCCAGACTCAGTCATAGCCGAATGGTACTGTAACGGACCGCCTGAAAGTACCTCTATCAGTCCCCTGATAGAGCCTCCCCAGAGTGCGGAGTCTAAGTACCGGAGCAATTGTTCACCATGGCCCCTGATGGTGGGGATGGACTTGGAGCGCTCCGGGACCAGGTCGCAGCTGCTAGGTATCTCTACCAGAGGTAGAGGAGTCTGCCAAGGGCTCCAGCGGGTTAAGAGTCTGATGTGAGGGAGCCCAGGGATCCCTGAGGGATGGATGGACGGATGAGCAAAGTTAGAGTCAAACAAGCCGGGTCGGTAACTAGCGGGTTGGTGAGGTACAAGACGATAGGCAAAGGATAGTCGGGTCACACGCAGGGTCAATACCAAAAGATCAGATCATGCGGAACATGATCATGCAAGGGAACATGCAGGAGCAGAGTCAGGCAAGCCAAGGGGTCAGAACAGGAGAAGGCAACAAGGTCAGACAATCCAGATCAGAGTACTCACAACACAGGTAACAGGATACAAAAGACCATTCGGCAACAAGCCTCTGTGCAGGGCTGGTTTAAGTAGCCCGCCCTGCACCTGACAGGCACCGCCTAGGTCCTAGTGCCTGTCTAGTACTGTCAAGACGACGGGTGCGCCTGGGTCCTAGTGCCTGCCTAGTACTGTCATAGAGGACGGGTGCGCCTGGGTCCTAGTGCCCTGCTGCCTGCACGTCTTGACAGACGCCTATGCATATGCAGTCCCATGCGTCGCGATGGTCCCTGACAATAATCTTGAATTACTCTCTGATATTTCTTCTTTTTCTTGTTTTTAATCTCTGAATCCCTGTTTTTAACGTTTTTGTTCAGCTCATTCATATGTTTAGAAAACTCTGGATGCTCTTTGAATGTTTCTACTTTAGCTATATAATCCTTCAAAACCATCTCCATTTTCCTCATTTTTCTTTGTTTCCCTTTAATTAAAAATAATAATAATTCCACGCTTTTGTCACTAAAGAAATCGTACCATTCTAGATTATTCCTTCTTCTATGAATCCCCCGCAATGGGGAAATACCATCTTCATTTTCAGGGGGTTATTCTTTCTTTAATGTATTTCTCCATAGTTGTTATACCCCCCCAAGTGTGGATCCTTTTATCCATAATATGTCCCCCCCTAAATTGTACTTGTGAGCCACAAAAACTATACATTATATACTGAATTGGTTAATAATGTGGTTCGCTGACATTAATTATGTGTAATCTGATCCTCATCCCCACCCCCAATATTTCCATGTGTAATCTAATCCTCATCCCCACCCCAATATTTCCATGTGTAATCTGATCCTCATCCCCACCCCAATATTTCCATGTGTAATCTGATCCTCATCCCCACCCCCAATATTTCCATGTGTAATCTGATCCTCATCCCCACCCCCAATATTTCCATGTGTAATCTGATCCTCATCCCTATCCCCAATATTTCCATGTGTAATCTGATCCTCATCCCCACCCCAATATTTCCATGTGTAATCTGATCCTCATCCCCACCCCCAATATTTCCATGTGTAATCTGATCCTCATCCCCACCCCCAATATTTCCATGTGTAATCTGATCCTCATCCCCACCCCCAATATTTCCATGTGTACACATACTGTACATACACTAAACCCATCAGCTGATAAAGGGGTGTGACCACATGAACACCAACCATTTGGATCCACCCACTTGAAGAGATGAAATGAATATCATGGTGACATCACCTTCTAGACAGAGTATCTATCTGACCCTTTCTCTGCCAGGTCCGTACCGTCTCTTCACTGACCCGGAACTTACAGCAAACTCTGCTAAATTCCCACCTCCACCATTGCTGACATTTGAAATGCCCCCCACCTCCACTGCAATGTCCACTTTCCCTGCTGCTTCACCCCCGCTGCACTGATTTCCCCTCAGCACTGATCTCCCTTGCAAACCCCTTTTGGCTGCCCTTCAGCTGCCAGTTTCCCTCCTCTACCATCTCACCGGCTTTGGGTGCTGCAGGGCAGCCACAGAGAGATCTACTTGTCCAAATAGATCCCCCCACTGCTCTGAACAATGCCCCACCCCACTGATGGCTGGGCACCCCCTCCCTGCAGCAGCTGGATGGCTTTCCTTGTTCCCCCATCAGTTGCAGCTTCTGCTGGGGTGGGTGATCGCTGTCAGGATGGAAAATCGGAGGCTGGAAAACATGTGTTTACCATCCCCCTTCCTTTCCTGAATGAATACAGTCAGTGATCAGTACCGATTCCTTCTGTATTCATTCATCACTGAAGCATAGAAAGCTGTGTTTACTATGCTTCAGTTTGTGAATAAATAGGATCCTCTATACAGACTCCTATTCATTCATCTAGAGTGCAGATGAGGCTGCAGGAAAGGAACTGCAGACAGTCAAGAAAGGGATATTAGAGGTCTGTTTGAACCCCTAATGTATCCAAAGCTCCCCCCCCCCACAAAAAACTATAACAGTACCTGCGTAAAAAATAAAGATAAAACACATAGTAAGGGTAGAGTTAGACCTGCATCTAAAACTCCCTTTCCTCTGAAGCCTGATCTGTATCTGGATCGCACTTCAGAGGTTACTGACAGGCAGTGAGGAAGCGATGTGACCCCCCCCCCCACCACCTGTTTTATCCCCATTCTACCGACCATCCCCATGCAGGTATTCCCAGCCCCCCCCCCATGGGCGCATGCTTTTCTCCCCCCCATGTGACCGAGGCCTTGGTGGGAATTTAGCAGGAATTCTGTAAGTTACGTTGTGTCTATGTGCGCCAATAAGGATTTTACTGCTTTTTTGAAAATAACGATTTGATAAACATTTCTGCAACTATTGCGGGGCCTAAAAAATCAGCAGCCCCTTCTGTTTATTCTACTGGTCATGTGATTTCAGGAAACGTCTGGTATGGGGGGGTCTTGTAGAAACTCTGAAAACTAGAAGTAAATAATAAAAAAAAATTAAAAAATTGTCAACATGGCAGGTCATGTCAGTGAGAGGGTTCAACTGCAGTGACACCTTCCAGTGTCGGGTTCCTGAGAAGAAAATCCTGTGATTTCTGAGACATGAGAGCGTGTGATCAGCGAGTTTCATTTCCTCTACGTATCCCTTGTTATCCTGTGATTGGCTCCAGCTCAGCCACCTCCCTATGTTTCCTCTATAGAAATATCTAACCTGCAAATACAATGTAGATACTGAGCCATCCAATCCCTGCCTGTGTCTTGTGTGTTCCGGGATCCCTGCCTGTGCCTTGTGTGTTCTGGGATCCCTGCCTGTGTCATGGAAATTTTGTATTGTTGGTTGAACTTTAAATGTGTCATATATTCATGTTCTTCATATGTCTCTGGTGTGTATAATTAAAGCTCTGAAGGCTGCAATTGGGCCATGCATGTACAATGTATGTATTACAGTACTCAGCTCGGTAATGGATGAGATGGCTTATCTGCGCTTATAGACCGGCGTGTATACCACCATTCCATGCGAATGCCGCCGGCGGTAGGCTGCGGGCCTGTATCCACATATCAGCAGCATAGCACCACATGGACTCCGTACCGCAAGGCGCCAAGCGGTGTGAACTCCGTGTATAGGCTCATGTATATCTTACAACCCATTACCGACCTGAAACTGTATCTGGATGGATGTGTTTTAATAAAGATCGTATCGGGCCCATCCAGGTACAGACTGGTGTTTAATAAAGATCGTATCGGGCCCATCCAGGTACAGACTGGTGTTTAATAAAGATCGTATCGGGCCCATCCAGGTACAGACTGGTGTTTCTAGGGAATGCTTGTACAAAGAATTTAAATACCAATAGGAGCTAGTAGGACAGGAAATATGCTCTCCATAGAGGGCTCATGGGGGGAAGGGGAGGAAGTCTGCTGACCTCAGAGGGCGCATGGGGGAGGACCAGTGATAGATAATAGGAAAGGCTATGCTCCAATCGGAATGTACATCCTGTGTATAGGCACTCCCCATTGCATTGTTCTGTGGGAGGGAATTGACCTTATTCATGTGGGGGGGGCGTGTGTGTTTGTAATAAAACCGGGGGCTGAGTCTGAAGCGAGTCTCTATGTGAATTCCAACAGCAACCTGAAAGTGTCGTGTGATCATTTCCAGGTATAGGGAGCTCCACCATCCACATCTCAACAGAAGCTAAAAGTAGTTGGATGGGCAGGAATCGTGTAGTTTAGCTGCAGTCGTGGTAAGCAAGATTCGCACAGCTTTATGGGGGATTTCTGCGCATCCAACTGCGAGTACTCACGGTAAGATGAAATTCGTTAAAGCGAATTTCCAAGACACCTGTGCCTCGTGTGTTCTGGGATCCCTGACTGTGCCTCGTGTGTTCTGGGATCCCTGCCTGTGCCTTGTGTGTTCCGGGATCCCTGCCTGTGCCTCGTGTGTTCTGGGATCCCTGCCTGTGCCTTGTGTGTTCCGGGATCCCTGCCTGTGCCTCGTGTCTTCTGGGATCCCGAGCTCCTGATAAGGATCTGATCCAGCAGAAGAGACACCAAAGTCTGCTGCAGATTTAACCCCTGGGGTATTATGGGAGGAACCCAACAC
The DNA here is from genome assembly GCF_062004578.1 of Staurois parvus. Lineage (NCBI taxonomy): Eukaryota > Metazoa > Chordata > Amphibia > Anura > Ranidae > Staurois > Staurois parvus. Next base: position 54,085 of record NW_028320344.1, on the reverse strand, counting down.
CTCCGCACTCCGCCATACTCCCCCGCACACCGCCATACACCTCCGCACTCCGCCATACACCCTCACACATTTCTAGCACACTTTACATTAAACAGGAATTTATGGTTTACATACATGGCAATACATGTTCAAGCTGGCCGACTACAACAAAGTAATCCCTCTCTGGCCAGTCCCTACTCTACCCACCTGAAGACCTCCTAATGTACATACTGTATACGTTGTGCTTTCAAGTGGTATAGTGGGATGATATCTGCAGCTACAGGCATCATCCCGGTATTGGTTGTTTCTGCTGGTGGACGGTTTGTTTGTATAATCCATCCTAGAAGATAATTAGCAGCTAGATTGCTTTTGCAGGCAGTGTGAGGGGACTCCCCCCACCACACACAGATGCCTCTCCGGGTTCTGTGTCCCAACAGAGAACCCAGAACTGAAGCCAACAATCCCACCAGCTTATCAAAGAGCTTTTTGAGGACTGGAAGGTCCCTCCTGAGCTCTATGGTATATGAAACTGGAAGCAACGAGCATTGTCATCTCTTCCGGTTTCCCTGGATGTAAACAGCGCCATTTGTACCCACTTGGCCCCGCCCACAATGTTCTGCAGTTGAGTGGCGGCCACATGCTAAGCAATGAACCTGTATGTCACCTGATACTTTGGGTTTTGAGCACACATGTGCACACACCCCGCTGACCCTACCTGCCATTTGCTGCATCAGCGGGTCCTGGCCAGTGATTTTTGCCCGGGACTCTGCTGATCTCCTGCAGTGAATGGAGGAGCAGTCCTGTGTCTGTATTTGTATATAGAGGTCCAGGAACTAGCTGGTTCTTCTCTGTCTGGATCCTTCTCATTCCGGAGAGAGAAGAGAGCCACACTGTGAGGAAAATGTTAGATGAGCACATTTAACCCTTTGATTGCCCCTAGTAACCCTTTGATCCCCTGGTCCTATCACCCAGCCAGTGCCATTAGTACAGTGCCAGGGTATAGTATTTGTCACTGATCACTGTATTACTGCCACTAGGGACATCCAATAGCATCAGGGTCAGTTAGCGCCCCTCCCAGCCAGGGTCAGATTTTTATTGCCTGCACACCATCGCACTCATGCTATAGATTGCTGATCACCCCCATTACTAGTATAGTCTTTGTACAGATCAATATATTGATCAGGAACAGAACTATACCAGTGCCTCCTTAGTATAGTATCCCCAAATATGCAGTGTTAGCAGGCTTACCCCATTCACTGCCAGCTCTAGCATTTAGCCCCTCCTCCCAGCAAGAAGTGCAGTGTCAGTGTAATTTCTGATCACTGTCACCTGTGATACATTGCACACAAAACTGCAGCATTAGCACAATCAGGCCTGATCTCTGCTAGCACTAGCAGGTGAATTTTATTGGTAGCAGTTCAAGCAGTCCCTGACAGCCAGGCGCTCTTTTTCCTGCGAGTTGCGTATCTGTACCTGTAAATTTAGAGCCCAAAATGCCTCAGACGATGTGTGCTAGTGAAGAGGCCTACAGGATTCTGAGCATGTCAGATGAGAGCAAAGGGGAAGCCTCCCTGACAGAATCCGCCTCAGAATATGAACCTTAAAAAGCAGCGGCACCCTGACAGGTAGCTCAGATGATGGAGAAGAGGCCCCTGCTAAGATCAGGCGTACCCGACCCTATGAAGCTGAAGTGCCGGGATCACATGACTTGTCTCACATGCAGCAGAGTGCCAGTACTAGTGCCATGCTACCTTTTGGTGAACTGGCGAGCATCAGCAGCCTAGGACATCCTCGCCTTTTACATACCAGCACTGCAGTGTCACTTGGTGACGGGGCGAGTCCCAGGAGTGCAGTACAAGCTGGTGTGGAGGTGAGCACAAGTAGCATCCTGCAGCCACCAAGAATTGGCACACAGGCCCATAGAGCCCATCACCCAGCCAGTCCCCCCTATAGAATCCACCAACAATATATCGGGGCCATGTCTGGCATTTCACAAAATCCCTTTATCAGTAATAAAGTTCCTCATGCTCACCTCCATGCAGAACAAGATTGCAGACATCATCTGTCCAGGGGGGAGAGAGTGCCACCAACTTCCCCTTCTGGAGTCCCGAAGCTAGAAGAGCGACTCCCTGTCGTGTCCTCTGATGCTTGGCAGTGGCCCCCAATATTACCAGAACCCCCCCTAGTGTATGCTTTGTGGGAGCTCCAAAGTAGGGAGTGGTCAGTAACAGAGGGTGCGTTCAGCTCCAAAACCTCTCGTATTGGACGTTGTAGTTGAATATTACGGGAAGGTTGGGCCAAGAAGTGTAAGTGTCCTATATAGCCTGCTGTTAGACTCTGTCCTCCCACAGCCACTTCCTGTGCATTTCCCCTCTATGCCCTATAGGGGTCAGTGTGAGGGGAGCGCACACACCAGCAGGGGGAGGATGGCCAAGGGGGGTCACTTTCACACGTCACATTCGGAATATTTCTCAATGGAAGGATTTGTGCACATTTGACTGTTTATTGGGACTTTATTGGCCGCACTTATCGGATTGTGTGGAAGTCTCAGCCGGGTGTTTACTGCCACTTCTGAAGATCCATCATTTCCTGCACAGGATTGGGACTTGTTTCCTTTATTAATACATCTATTCTATAGTATTGTGTGCTTTATATTTGGGGGTTATTCATCCTCTGCCGGGTGTTTATTGCTTTTCACCTTTTTTGTCTTTTCTAGCTCCTTCTTCACTTCTCTATCTATTCTTCTTGTTTTATGAAGATCTTCCATTTGGACCCCCAGCAGGGTGTTTATTACTCTCTATGTCTTTGTATTCATTTATTCATCATTGACCATTTCTGAGTCTATCTTTTCACATTGGACCCCCAGCAGGGTGTTTACTATTGTTTATTTACTGATGAATGATTCCTGTCCTATTTGGAGTTTCTTCGTTGTCTTGTCACATAGGAGCTCTGTGATTGGCTCTGTCGGGTCTTTACTTTTGTTGGATGAAAGCTTTTTGATCATTAGTAAGAATTAGCGCAGCACATTTATTTCAGTCATTTCCCCACATAGTGAACCTTGCTGCGTTACCCATCCCCCCTTCCACAATAGAAATAGGAACATGATGGGACCGCGTTATAGCGTGGATCCCCGAATTAGTCTGGCCATACATTATACAATCTTCTTCTTCAATCTCCTTTATTTTTATTGAAGAAAAAGAAAAGAAAAAAAAAACAGAGAAACAAAAAGAAATGTTTAACATACATGAGAAAAAGAACAATTATCATCATGAGAAGATTCACATTTGGGGTGAGCATTGTTTAACGAAGGGAAAGGATATGAGTAAAAGGAATAGAGGACCCCCACCATTTGGCCGAGGGTCTAGGAGAATTTGTATATTGTACATGAGAGGTATACTCAATATAATGTAAACCATAATGGGTTGATAGTAGTAGATGTGCAGTGAAATAGAACAAGGTGGGTGGGAGGGGGGGGGGGGAGAGGAAGGGAAGCACCTAGTCAGTGGATGTATAAGATATATAAACTTTGTTTAGTAATCATCAACAGTGTATTGAGCAATTAGGATTTTTTAACCATCGAGACCATTGAGTCTTAAATTTGTGATAGGAGGAGTTGTACAGGGCTGTTCTTCTTTCCATCTCACATTGGAGATTGAGATCAGAAATCAGAAAAGAGGCGTGACAAAAGAGGAGTTGTAGTGGATCGCCATAGTTTTGTAATATTTATTTTAGCAGCTGCTAAAATGTGTATAATGATAATGCGCGAATTTGTAGGATATTTATCAATCCCAATGTGAAGAAGGGCTAGTGCTGGTTCAATCTCCTTTAGATTGACCTTACACTATGTAGTACAAGTGTCACGATCCGCCTGGCGGCGTCTCTATCAGTCCACAGCACGGATTTCCTCAGAGCGCGGGGTCTAAGTCCCAATCTGCTTATTCACCAGGGCCCCTGATGGTGGGGATGGACTTGGAGCAGACTGAGACCAGGTCACGACCCCTGAGTACATCTGACAATGGTAGAGAGCACCGTCAGAGGAGTGCGGGGTAAGGAGTCTGCTGTGAAGAGGCTGGCAGACCTGGTAACCAGGGACGATCCCTGCGGGATGGATGGATCTTCTGAGTGGCTGGAAGTGTAGTCGGGCGGGCCAGGTCAGCAACGTGCGGGCAGCGAGGTACCGGAGGAGAAGGCAGAGAATGGTCGGGGTCACAAGCCGGGTTCAGTAACTAGCGGACAGCGCGGTACAGAGGGTCAGGCAGAAGGATGGTCAGGCAAGCCAGGGGTTAAGCAGGATCCAATCAGCAGGGTCAGGTACAAGCAGAGGTCGGCAACGGAGTAACACAGGATCAGGTATCAGGAACAGAACACAAAAGATCAAACGGCAACTTGACATACCTCTATTCCCGTTTAAATAGCCTGCCCTGCGCTATCATTGGTGCCAGGTGCGTGTCCGCGATCGCGAGTGTGCATACGCGGCCATCGTGATCGCCCGGGTCCCGCTGCCCGCTGATTAGAACGCATCTGTGTCCTGCGCATGCGCCGCCCGGCGTATCGCGGCAGGGACACCGATCCCTGACAACAAGGGCCAGCCTGATTGCATACAAATTGGAAGTGTTTAGGTCGGACCTCAAATTCTATGGTTTTGGTAAATCTAAAGGAAAATTGTACAAGAAGATTGTCTAATGTATGGCCAGCCTTAGACATCTGTTGAAGAAAGATCTGATCTGCCATAAACAAGTCTATGAATAGGTGAGGCGAGGCTTAGAAGAAATGCTGTAGGACCTGTCGGTGGAATGCCGTTATTTGCAGTTTTCAGGTATTTCGATGTCATTGGTCGGCAGGTATGCGTGGGGGAGGAGCCAGAGATGTCCATGATGGAACGGCACTGAAATCTGCACAGACGAGTAAATGGCCTCTCCTGATTTTCTGCACTTTTTTCCATACTTTGTACAGGAAGGAAAGCGGTGGGGAGTCGGGCAGATATCGGGTCACAATGGTACATTGAGGGTTATTTATCTCACAGACCAGAATGATCGATCTTCCTGATTCATCGGTAACAATATGGAGGAGTCTGAATGTCAGGGGGTCTGTGATTGCTATCAGCACTCCTCGTTTTCTCTCTGACAGATTGGACAGAAATATATGTGGGAACACTTATGAGTAAAGGAAGGGGTGTTGGATTTGTAGAAGTGTAGCGCAGACCTAGAGTAGGGACAGTACCCAACCAGAAGACAAGAAGAACAAGGATCCTCTATGGTTTTCTGAGTCACTGGGGAATCTATACTATTGGATGCTGCCTCCCCATGTGACCCTAGCAGCCATCTTGGGTCAGGCAGATCCTATTTAAGGCCCTGGCTCCCCGGTTTGGTGTGTATTTTGTGAGTTGGTAGAGTAGGGACAGGTACCCCCCTGGTAGGGGCAGTACAAGAGGTAAGGGACAGATTCCTGATGAGGAGGGGAAGCGTAGGGTCACAACTCCTTGGACATCCTCCATCTTGGACACGAGACGGCCAGGCCGCACTCTGATCTCTTTACAGACGCTGTCAGTCTGGCTGATCCCCGCTCTCACATTACTGGAACCCGTGAGTGCACCCCATTGGGCAGCCAAACCACCAGGTTGTGCTATTTAATAGGAAAAGAAAGGGGCAAACACTGCGCTGGGGTAATAAACTAAAGGCTGCAGCACTATGAGTTCAGATACAGAAACTCAACAGACAAGTGGAAAGGTAAAGTGCAGCACTAAAAGCACATAAACATACAACCCCATAAATGACGGATAATACATATACTGGGAAATATCTAGAACATGTGATCTCAGAAAGTCCAGCCCCTCCCCCAGATGATGTCATCTCTGATGAAACACATCAGATGGCACTTGTGATGGTGACGTCATCATGCACGCGGAATGTGATTGGAAAGCGATCGATGCCTGACCTGCAGTAACCCATAGGAGCACCACATATGATAGCTTTGTATTGCTGGACACGCCTGCTGTCCTCTTCAATATTTTGAGTGTCTCTTCTATCTACCTTGCGGGTTCACACTATGGAAGTGTATTTTGTATCTTACCTCGGAGGGATTTGAGAGGCAAGCTTTTACCCCCCCCCCCCCACATCAGCCGGAGAAGGTGACATGCTGGATGCCATATCCTCATCTACTCAAGCGCTGTGTGACCTTTCTGTTGTATGCAGGGGGCATTGCCTTCTGGTGAGAAGCTATAGTGTGTGTTTTCTGGATTGGGGGCCCCCTTTCATCACTGGGCGGAGCTTCCAGTTATTACATGGACTCTTCAGTAGCACTTTTACTGGTGTTGCTTTGGATGAAAAAGAATTGTCCTTCTAGCACTTTGTGTTGTCTGTGTATTATCCATCATTTATGGGGGGATTATGCTTTTAGTGCTGCACTTTTTCACATGTGCTCTTTCCATACAAGTCTTCCATTGCACCTGACTGTGTGAATTATTGTAGCCGCACCACCCTGCACCCCCCACAAGCTGAACTCTTCAGGGTGGACCTCTTATGATAAGAGATAGTGGGCATACAGCTCAGGGGACTCCCACTATGGAAGCAGCCTGTCAGGGACCATCGCGATGCATGGGTCTACACAGGCGTAGGTGTCTGCCAAGACGTGTAGGTGGCAGGGCACTAGGACTCAGGCGCACCCGTCGTCTTGACAGTACTAGGCAGGCACTAGGACCTAGGCTGCGCCTGTCAGGTGCAGGGCGGGCTATTTAAACCAGCCCTGCACAGACACTTGTTGCAGAATGGTCTTTGTATGCTGTTACCTGTGTTGTGAGTATCTTGATCTGGATTGTTTGACCTTGCTGCCTTCTCCTGTCCTGACCCTTGGCCTGCCTGACTCTTCTCCTGGATGTTCCCCTTTAAATCTGATCTTTTGGTATTGACCCTGCGTGTGACCCGACTATCCTTTGCCTACCGTTTTGTAGCTCACCGACCCGCTAGTTACCGACCCGGCCTGTATGACTCTGATTTAGCTCATCCATCCATCCCGCAGGGATCACTAGGCTCCCTCACATCAGACTCTTAGCCCCCTGACCCACCAGCCAGACCCCATACTGAGATCCTCCAGCCAGACCCGTACTGTGAGCCTCCAGCCAGACCCCGTACTGTGAGCCTCCAGCCAGACCCCGTACTGTGATCCTCCAGTCAGACCCCGTACTGTGATCCTCCAGCCCGACCCCGTACTGTGACCCTCCAGGCAGACCCCGTACTGCGACCCTCCAGCCAGACCCCGTACTGTGACCCTCCAGCCAGACCCCGTACTGTGACCCTCCAGCCAGACCCTGTACTGTGAGTCTCCGAGCAGACTTTCTCCAGACTGTTCCCCTTCAGCTTTAGAGACAGGCCCCCAGGTCTCCCTGAGCTGGAACCTCACAGAAATACCTGCAGGTTTCAGCTAAACTACCCATAAAGGGCATCAACCCTTCAGGCTGGGTCTTCTCTTGAACAAGAAGCTTGCTGTTCCAGGCCCCAGGCTATTTATACACACCTCAGCCCCCTCCTGGTCATCCCCTTTACTTGGGATTGGCTGAGGCTGTATGAATATTCAGCCCAGGATCTGCCTCTGCCATCCCACTATATTCTAGAAACTACTATTAAACAGGGGAAGTAGATGAGCCTGCAACCAGCAGGACCCAGAGCAGCCAAAAGCAATCAAACTTCACTGGCTACAGAGGAGCCAAAACCCCAAAATGTACCTAAATCTACTAACAACCTACTAGAAGGCACTGCAAAGGTGAGTCTCTTCAAGGCAAAGTTTGTCACTTCGGAGGGGAGGAGCTTCCCTCTATAGGGAGAGCCTTTTATTTGGGCCGTTGAGCCCTTTTACATTGAAGGATGTGATTATACAATGCCCGGTACTCATGGACAAATGTGTCAATAAAGAGGAACCCGGAGTGGCTCTGGATTCTTTCAATGCAGAATAGAAGAGTTATTCTCCCCTCAGACGAGGTCAGACTCAGCATGGCCATCAGGAGAGTACGCAGCATCAAAGGTCCAAATCATGTGGTCAGAGCCATGTGACGGAGATCAGAAATATTCTTTTATTTTTGTGTTGTTTTGTTGAACTCCACAGTGTGTCCAGCAGTCAGCCTGTCTGCTTCATTAAATCTAGGAGGTCCTCTGCCCCATGGGGGGGGGGGGGGGTTGATCTCGGCAGGGGGCCCAGACAGCAGGATGTCCTGTGGTGTGAAAAATCAGACATGTTGGCAGCGGGGGTGTCAGGTCCAACCTGTCACAGATCCCCCACACGCCCACAGCGACTCACTAACCGAGGTGCACACGTGCGGCCATGACTTGGGGTAAGAGGGAATAAAGGGAACTTAACTTTGAATATATAAAACCGTATATAAGATCAGCCGTGATACCCTTTCACAGCCCGCACTACCTCTGGCCACCATCAGAGGGAGACTCCACTCCAATCCAGCTGGTCGACCACACACTGGCAGATACAAATCTTACATACAATCTGGTGCACTGATTAGAGTTGAGGAGCAGCTTAGTAATTACACCCTTCTAGGGTCCCTCCACTGTCCTACAGCTTGAACCTCGGTGTTAATCACCTTCCACTGTCCACACACCCCCAGTTTAAACGGTAGCCTGCCACCACCCAACAGTTTATTTGCAGAACGGTCTGCTGGGACACCCCACACACACAGATCTCCATCTGGCTGATCTGTTACCTTTACAATCTGCACACAATCTGCCCACACACAGTGCAATCGCATACAGATTGGCAATGAGCTTGACAGAGCATTTAAAGGCACAAACATGCAATACAATCTAATCTCTCCAATCTAATCTCCCCAATCCAATCTCTCCAATCTAATCTCTCCAATCCAATCTCTCCAATCCAATCTCTCCAATCTAATCTCTCTGGAGATATGAGCCCGAGCTTAAATACACAGAAGTCACTAATTAATTTTAAGATTTAATTTCCCGAAAGTGGGCGGAGCATAAAATATATATTGTTAAAGAGGTACAATGAATCCTGATAGATGTCTATAAAAATGTTGTCACAAACCCCGAGATTCACAGTATCGCTCCTATGGATATAGGTTAAATAACATGATTTGGGTGCTGCTACTATATTCTACTATAAAAATGAATCCAAAATGTGATAAAATTATATAATATATAAAAATAATCACAAATAATAGCGCTACCCTTGTGTGTAAATAAATAAATGATTCATTAAATCCACCACCAAATATGAGCATAAAGTGTCACTATACATAAAGCAATATAAAGATCCTCATAGAGTCCATTCAATAAAGTCCATTCACATATATTGCTGATGAGCCTCAGCAAATGAAGCGATGAAGTCTTCCTTCACCAGTGAAAATTCAGTGTTTTATCACCCCATCAAATTGCACCCTCACCAAAAGCTGGTGATAAACCAGCATATCTGTATTTAACCAACACTCCACAGGAGGAGTCCTCCACTCGGACGAAGCCGTATGACGAAACGCGTTAGGGTGTGGTTTGTCAGTGACGTCACCACGCACGCCGACCCACGTGTCCGGATCACGTGACCGCATCAACGCCATCTTGGTTGCAGGCAGGCGGGTGAGATGCTGCTGACAGAGCTGGATGCTCTTGTGTGCACTATTTGTAACAAATGCTGGATTTTGTTGTACTCAATGTGAGTGTAATTTTATATTCAAATATTTTTATTGAAAACATTTTGCTCATGAAAATGTACACGCGGCGCAGTCACATATAAACGTTCACATAGTATGACAGAATAGCATGTAACCAGACAGGAGAGATATATTTACCACTCACGTGGGATCTTAGGTACAGATATTATGGGATACGTGGCTCTACCTAGAGAGGAATACTCAGTACAATGTGAACAACATTCACTAAAGATTATATGGGAGGATAGTGACAAGAGAGGGGGGGAGGGGAGTACCAGTCACGTGGGATCTTAGGTACAGATATTATGGGATACGTGGCTCTACCTAGAGAGGTATACTCAGTACAATGTGAACAACATTCACTAAAGATTATATGGGAGGATGACAAGAGAGGGGGGAGGGGTGTACCACTCACGTGGGATCTTAGGTACAGATATTATGGGATACGTGGCTCTACCTAGAGAGGTATACTCAGTACAATGTGAACAACATTCACTAAAGATTATATGGGAGGATAGTGACAAGAGAGGGGGGGAGGGGTGTACCAGTCACGTTTTGTATGTGCGTTGTGAGGGGAGCGTGTCAGCATGAGATGGAGCAGTTAGAGTTTCTTAACCACCTGGACCTTTGGCTTTGGAATTTAGGGAGTGAGAGATTTTGGATTGAGGTTCTTTTTTCCATCTCACAGTGCCAATTAATGTCAGAAAGAAGGGTCGCAAATGCAGGGACTGTAGTAGATCTCCGGAGTTTAGTAATATTATTCTTAGCCGCTGCGAGTATATGGATGACAATGGTGGTGAGTTAGGTGAAAGGTCGTCTATTTCTATATGGAGCTGAGCTAAAGAAGGGTTCGGGGTTATTGAACATTCGGTAATCGTGGATATTAGTTGGAAAACTTTGATCCAATAAGATCTTAGAGATTTGCAGGTCCATAGCACATGGAGGATAGTCCCTAACTCTCCGCATTGTCTCCAGCATTTAGGAGAGTGTTGAGGGTAGTAAAGGGCCAATCTGATTGGTGTGAAATACCATTGGTAAGATTCCCAATGGGAGCTACATTTGGAGGCTTTGTATGTGATATTAAAGATTTTTGACCATGTGGTCAGCGGTAATGGTTGGTGTAAGGTTTTCTCCCAGTTAGCGAGAGAAGATGTGGAGTAAATTGTATATTGGTGATAATCGTGTAAAAAAGTGAGATTCCTTTCTTAGGATAACGCTGTCTGTGGTAAAAGAGATATACAGAGGCAGCCATCTTATCTCCACAGGCAACGTTGTTGCACGTAGCAGGTGAGCAATTCTAATATATACATAAAATTCTTTAGTAGGAAGAGAGAATGTTTGTTGAAGAGTGAGAAGAGGTGTGATGTATGTTCTGCATACAGGAGTTGTATATGTGAGATACAGCGCTCTGTCCAATTCTTGAGGTTCAAGTCAGGAATGAAGAATTGTAGGATGGAAATGGGCGTAGGTAATGTTTTTGTCTCATTGTCGGGGTAAGCGGAGGATAGTAGGTTAGACCAAGCTTGTAAGGAGGCTCTCATGCAGGGGTGGTCGGGTAGGAGGCGGGGTTGAACATTTCGGGGTAAAAAAGAGTGTATTATGTGTATATGGTGGATGTGGGAGGATTTCCATATTAGACCATATTATTTCTTTAGTGAGATGCCACCAAAAAAAGATTTGATCCAGGAGCGTCGCTTGATAATAGGATTTTAAATGTGGAAGGCTTGCTCCTCCTTTGGATGGAGGTCGTATTAGTAGTGTTGTTGTACATCTTGGTTTTTTAGAATTCCACGTGAATTTCGTGAATACGGACTGGAGTTTGGCAAGGAAGAAGTCAGGAACTGGGATGGGAAGAGTCCGAAAAAGTAGAGTATTTTAGGTAGTATGCACATTTTTAACGTGGCTATTCTTCCTATCGTCGAAAGGGTGGAGGAACGTAATTGCTTCAATTCTTGAGGGATTGATTCAAGTAATGGAAGGTAGTTAGCGTCATATAGACGTGTGATAGTAGGAGTGAGTTTAATACCCAAAAAAGGGATGCTGTGATCTTCCCACATAAAGGGGAAGTGTTTAGGTAACATTTTCTGGGTCTGGGGAGATGTATACAAACTTAGAATGGAGGATTTAGCTGCATTGAGTTTATAATAAGAGACTTCTGAAAATTCGTGGAGATGAGTGCGTATCGATTGAAGTGATTTAAGGGGTTAGTAACCATTAAAATAATATCATCGTCTGTGAAGAGGCTAATTTTGTGTTGTGCTTTGAGATGAGTGATCCCAGTGAACGTTGTGTCATCTCTAAGTTTAGTTGCTAGGGGTCCAATAGGTAATATAAAGATGATGGGGGATAACGGGCAGCCTTGTCTTGTGCCGTTAGATATTGGAAAGGAAGAGGACAATATACCGTTACATAGAACTTTGGCTGAAGGATTTGAGTATATGGAGAGTATTGCAGATAATAACCAGTCTGTAATTCCACATTTTTGGAGGGTAAGTTTCATAAATAACCAATGAATACCATCGAATGCCTTTTCAGCATCTAACGATAAGAGAAGTGAGGGTTGTTTAGTTGATTCGAGGTTATGAAGAAGGGATATTAGACGTCTGGTTGCGTCTGGAGCTTGTCGGCCTGGGACAAATCCTACTTGGTCTGGGTCAGTCAATGTGGAGAGGTGCGGTAATAATCTTTCAGCAAGTCATTTGGCATACAGTTTGATATCCGTATTTAGTGAAGAGATTGGCCTATAGTTTTGGACCAGCTGAGTATCTTTTTGTGGTTTTGGGATGGTTGTAATTAGAGATGAGCGAATCGAACCAGGCGAACCGGAATTCGAGTCGAATTTCAGGAAATATTCGATTCACGTCGAAACCGAAATTTTGCCTACTTCGGGTGCGCGAATCGAACATTTCCCGATCAGCCGGCAAAAGTGTCCCTGCAGAGAGCTCCGCTATTTCTGACAGTTCTCTGACAGAAGGAACACATGTTTAGCGGTTGAAACATTGTATCTATTAGTTTCCATTTAGGATACAGATGTTTCAACCGCTGTACATGTGAAGAAGCTGTGAGAGAACTGTCAGAAATAGAGGAACTCTGCACATACACTTTTTGCCGGCTTGGAATTATTCTTCTTTTCATCCTACTTCTTCTTCTTCTTCTTCTTCTTCATCCTCATCCTCATCCTCTTCTTCTGAGGATGAGGATGAGGATGAAGAAGAAGAAGAAGAAGTAGGATGAAAATAAGAATAATTCCAAGCCGGCAAAAAGTGTATGTGCAGAGTTCCTCTATTCTGCAGATACACTTAGAGGAGCTCTGCAGATACACTTAGAGGAGCTCTGCAGATACACTTAGAGGAGCTCTGCACATACACTTTTTGCCTGTTTGGAATTAATCTTATTTTCATCCTACTTCTTCTTCTTCTTCTTCTTCTTCTTCTTTATCCTCATCCTCAGAAGAAGAAGAAGAGGATGAAGAAGAAGAAGAAGAAGAAGTAGGATGAAAATAAGAATAATTGCAAGCCGGCAAAAAGTGTATGTGCAGAGCTCCTCTAAGTGTATGTGCAGAGCTCCTCTAAGTGTATCTGCAGAATAGAGGAACTCTGCACATACACTTTTTGCCGGAAACCGCTGTATGGAGGGAATGTCCCAGAACTGTCATAAATAGACTATTTCTGACAGTTCTGGGACATTCACTCCATACAGCTGTTTCAACCGCTGTATGGAGGGAATGTCATGGAACTGTCAGAAATAGACTATTAATGACAGTTCTGGGACTGTCCTTCCATGCAGCGGTTGAAACATTGTATCTATTTGTTTCCATATGGAGGGAATGTCATGGAACTGTCAGAAATAGACTATTAATGACAGTTCTGGGACTGTCCTTCCATGCAGCGGTTGAAACATTGTATGTATTTGTTTCCATAAATGGATCCATTTATGGAAACAAATACATACAATGTTTCAACCGCTGTATGGAAGGACAGTCCCAGAACTGTCATTAATAGTCTATTTCTGACAGTTCCATGACATTCCCTCCATACAGCGGTTGAAACAGCTGTATGGAGTGAATGTCCCAGAACTGTCAGAAATAGTCTATTTATGACAGTTCTGGGACATTCCCTCCATACAGCGGTTTCCGGCAAAAAGTGTATGTGCAGAGTTCCTCTATTCTGCAGATACACTTAGAGGAGCTCTGCACATACACTTAGAGGAGCTCTGCACATACACTTTTTGCCGGCTTGCAATTATTCTTATTTTCATCCTACTTCTTCTTTTTCTTCTTATGAGGATGAGGATGAAGAAGAAGAAGTAGGATGAAAATAAGATTAATTCCAAGCCGGCAAAAAGTGTATCTGCAGCGCTCCTCTAAGTGTATCTGCAGAATGTCATTTATGGAAACAAATACATACAATGTTTCAACCGCTGTATGGAAGGACAGTCCCAGAACTGTCAGAAATAGTCTATTTCTGACAGTTCTATGACATTCCCTCCATACAGCGGTTGAAACCGCTGTATGGAGTGAATGTCCCAGAACTGTCAGAAATAGACAGAAACTGTCACAGAACTGTCCTTCTTCTCATCCTTCTCCTTCTTCTCATCCTTCTTCTCATCCTTCTTCTCATCCTTCTCCTTCTTCTCATCCTTCTCCTTCTTCTCATCCTTCTCCTTCTTCTCATCCTTCTTCTCATCCTTCTCCTTCTTCTCATCCTTCTCCTTCTTCTCATCCTTCTCCTTCTCCTTCTTCTCATCCTTCTCCTTCTCCATCTTCTCATCCTTCTCCTTTTCCTTCTTCTCATCCTTCTTCTTCTGCTTCTCCTTCTCCTTCTCCTTCTTCTCATCCTTCTCCTTCTTCTCATCCTTCTCCTTCTTCTCATCCTTCTCCTTCTTCTCATCCTTCTCCTTCTCCTTCTTCTCATCCTTCTCCTTCTCCTTCTTCTCATCCTTCTCCTTCTTCTCCTTCTTCTCATCCTTCTCCTTCTCCTCATCCTTCTCCTTCTCCTTCTTCTCATCCTTCTCCTTCTTCTCATCCTTCTCCTTCTCCTTCTTCTCATCCTTCTCCTTCTTCTCATCCTTCTCCTTCTTCTCATCCTTCTCCTTCTTCTCATCCTTCTCCTTCTCCTCATCCTTCTCCTTCTCCTTCTTCTCATCCTTCTCCTTCTTCTCATCCTTCTCCTTCTCCTTCTTCTCATCCTTCTCCTTCTCCATCTTCTCATCCTTCTCCTTCTTCTCATCCTTCTCCTTCTCCTTCTTCTCATCCTTCTCCTTCTCCTTCTTCTCATCCTTCTCCTTCTTCTCATCCTTCTCCTTCTCCTCATCCTTCTCCTTCTCCTTCTTCTCATCCTTCTCCTTCTTCTCATCCTTCTCCTTCTCCTTCTTCTCATCCTTCTCCTTCTTCTCATCCTTCTCCTTCTCCTCATCCTTCTCCTTCTTCTCATCCTTCTCCTTCTTCTCATCCTTCTCCTTCTCCTTCTTCTCATCCTTCTCCTTCTCCTCATCCTTCTCCTTCTCCTTCTTCTCATCCTTCTCCTACTTCTCATCCTTCTCCTTCTCCTTCTTCTCATCCTTCTCCTTCTCCTTCTCCTTCTTCTCATCCTTCTCCTTCTTCTCATCCTTCTCCTTCTCCTTCTTCTCATCCTTCTCCTTCTTCTCATCCTTCTCCTTCTCCTCATCCTTCTCCTTCTCCTTCTTCTCATCCTTCTCCTTCTTCTCATCCTTCTCCTTCTCCTTCTTCTCATCCTTCTCCTTCTCCTCATCCTTCTCCTTCTCCTTCTTCTCATCCTTCTCCTACTTCTCATCCTTCTCCTTCTCCTTCTCCTTCTTCTCATCCTTCTCCTTCTCCTTCTTCTCATCCTTCTCCTTCTTCTCATCCTTCTCCTTCTCCTTCTTCTCATCCTTCTCCTTCTTCTCATCCTTCTCCTTCTCCTCATCCTTCTCCTTCTCCTTCTTCTCATCCTTCTCCTTCTTCTCATCCTTCTCCTTCTCCTTCTTCTCATCCTTCTCCTTCTCCTCATCCTTCTCCTTCTCCTTCTTCTCATCCTTCTCCTACTTCTCATCCTTCTCCTTCTCCTTCTTCTCATCCTTCTCCTTCTCCTTCTCCTTCTTCTCATCCTTCTCCTTCTTCTCATCCTTCTCCTTCTCCTTCTTCTCATCCTTCTTCTTCTTATCCTTCTCCTTCTCCTTCTTGTCATCCTTCTTCTTCTCATCCTTCTCCTTCTCCTTCTTCTCATCCTTCTTCTTCTCATCCTTCTCCTTCTCCTTCTTCTCATCCTTCTCCTTCTTCTCATCCTTCTCCTTCTCCATCTTCTCATCCTTCTCCTTCTCCTTCTTCTCATCCTTCTCCTTCTCCTTCTCCTTCTTCTCATCCTTCTCCTTCTCCTTCTTCTCATCCTTCTCCTTCTCCATCTTCTCATCCTTCTCCTTCTTCTCATCCTTCTCCTTCTCCTTCTTCTCATCCTTCTCCTTCTCCTTCTTCTCATCCTTCTCCTTCTTCTCATCCTTCTCCTTCTTCTCATCCTTCTCCTTCTCCTTCTTCTCATCCTTCTCCTTCTCCTTCTCCTTCTTCTCATCCTTCTCCTTCTCCTTCTCCTTCTTCTCATCCTTCTCCTTCTCCTTCTCCTTCCTCATCTCCAAGGGCATTTAAATTAAAGGTACAGTGTTCTGCACTAATTTAAAGGCTCTCTGAAGCCTAGAAACCCTTTTTATAAGTCATCTTCGTAGCGAAGAAATTCGCATCGAATCGAATTTCATACTGGAATTCGCCGAATCAGCCGAATCGAATTTTTCATTTCTTCGCTCATCTCTAGTTGTAATGATTGATTGTAGCATTTCCTCAGGAAACGTACCGATTGAGGCGGCATGATTAAACAAGTTAGATAGGTGAGGTGCAAGATTTGTGGCAAATATCTTGTAGAATTCATTTGTGAAGCCGTCCAATCCCGGGGATTTGTTTAACCACTTCAAGACCGGACACTTTTACCCCCTTCCTGACCAGGGCAATTTTCAGCTTTCAGCGCTATCACGCTTTGAATGACAATTACACGGTCATGCAACGCTGTACCCAAATGAATTTTTTACCATTTTTTTTAAACAGATAAAGCTTTATTTTGGTGGTATTTATTCACCGCTGGGATTTTTATTTTTTTTGCTATGTAAATGAAAAAGTCCAAAAATTTTGAAAAAAAGTGTTTTTTTTATAAAATTTTGCAAATAAATAATATTTCATCATAAATCTTTGCCAACATTTATTTAATATTTATTTATCTTTTTAGTAAAAAAAAAATCCAAATTAGTTTATAACAAAAATTATAATTTTTAAACATTTTTTTTACATTTTTATTTTATTTTTTTATATTATTATTTTTTATTTTTTTTTACATACTGTCACCCTAGCAGTGTGGGGTCACCATGGTGACACTGTACTACTTGTGGGGGGTGATGAAGATTTTTTTTTTATTATTTTTACACATTGCTTTTACACCCATATAGGATGTAAAAGCAATCATTTCTCTTTCTCTCTGTCTGCATTCTTGCAGCCATTGAGAACTATTGAGTGAGCTGTGATTGGTCACAGCTTGTCACATGGTACAAGCCTGTTGTGAATAGCCTTGTACCATGTGACCTCTGTGATCATTCACAGATTTCACATGTAGTAAGCAATGATGTCACAAGTGACATCTTGCTTACTACTTTGCATGTGATCACTGATTGGCCAATCAGTGATCACATGATCGGGACCTCGTACAGAGGTCCCGTCCGACGATCGGTGTTTCACTGTGTCCGGAGGACACAGCGGGCACCAGATTGCGGTGCTCCGCGCTCCCAGGGAGCGCACACAAGCAGGGTGCGGGGAGGCCGTTTATATGCAACGGCCGGTCGGGAAGTGGTTAAGGGTAGTGTTTTAATGGTCTGTTCTATTTCTATGGGAAGTATTTGTGTCGATAGTGATGTAAGCTGGGATTTATCTAGACAAGGCAGGTTAGTAGTGTCTAGAAAATGTTGGATTGTTTGGATTGTAGGTTGTGTAGTAAGGGAGTCATCTTTGAGGTTGTATAAGGATTGGTAATATGTCACAAAGGCGTTAGCTATGTCTCGTGGGTTTGTAAGAAGTGTATGTGTGTGTGGATGCTGGAGTGTATGGATCTTAGTTTTGAGTCTTTTTTCTTTAATCGTCTTAGATAGAAGTGAGCTTGCTTTGTTACTAGAGGCATAAAACTTGGCATTAGTCCTCTGTAAATGAAGGTCATAATGATGTAGTAGGAGCATACGTAGCTTTTTTCTATCTGAGGATATGGTTTCGGCTGTAGTGGGGTTAGGGGTTTTTTTTTGTTAATTTCCTCATGTAATTTAATGGACGTGAGGAGTTGGTCAATTTGCTGAGATCTTTGTTTTTTAATATGAGAATTCAATTGAATGAGGATACCTCTCATATAGGCTTTGTATGTCAACCAGATCGTGGTTATGGATACATCAGGAGTATTGTTAGTTTCAAAAAATAGATTGTGTGCCTCCAACAAAAATGTTTGGTGTTCTGGGTTCTTCAGAATGGTAGAATTCAGTCTCCATATAGGTGGGAGTACTGAGCGTTGGTTATCATCTAAGGAAATGCTAACGGGGGGCATGGTCAGACCAGGTTATCACCCCAATCTTTGAGGATATTACATGTTGTAGTGTCCATTTGTCTGTAAGAAAGAAGTCAATTTGAGAATACGAATGGTGGGCGGGGGAATAGTAGGTATAGTCCCTCTCATTGCTATGTTGACACCGCCAGGCATCATAAAGGTCATTGCTATGTAGAGATTGGTTGAAGGATAATTTGGATGTCTTTTTGTGAGATGATGAATCTAGTTGTGGATTTCCAATAATATTGAAGTCACCTCCAATAAGAATTCTACCTTGCTTCATGGAGGAAATGGTCTTGATTAATTTGTTGAAGAAGTTAATCGGTTGTTTGTTAGGACCGTAGACATTTACCAAGGTGTAATAGATGTCATCAAGTTGGCAAACGAGTATGTGGAAACGGCCATGGCAGTCTACAGATTCTGAGATCAATCGGAACTGGATAGAGTCCTTAATAGCTGTAATTACTCCATTTTTCTTTTTGGAGTTGGTGGCCATAAAAATATGCGGGAAGTGGTTGAGGTGAAGTTTGGGAGTCTTGTTTGTGACAAAATGGGATTCTTGAACAAAAAGGATATCTGGATGTAGTTTCTTAATTTCTTTTTGTAGCATCGAACGTTTGAATGGGGAGTTCAGGCCCCTGACGTTGAGAGAAGTAATATTAATCATGGTTTAAGATCATTTGGGTTGTTCATCTTGGTCGCTGAGTTGTTTGAAGTGGCATGAGGATACGTAGGTAGGAGTATGAGACGGAAAATCATTGAAGTATCATGGAGATCAGTTAAATTCGATCCAGGGTGTACTCTTGACAATGTATAGAAAGCCGAAGGTGGTGTAAGTATTTCAAGGTGGTAATTGATGACTGGTGGTACTAGGAGGGAGAGTGGTACAGGGGGAAGGGAAAGATAGTAAAAAATATACTTGCAAAAAAAGCAAGAAACCTGAGTAGCCTTACTGGCTACTGCCGAAATAGAGGCCATGAGCAGGTCTTGCCCAAAACAAAGGTCAAACCAAATGAACTTTTGAGCCATAGATCTTATCATATGTGGCCGATCGCCAGAAAAATGTAGAGCAAGGTGACAACTTTGGTGTGGAGTTGCAGCCGTGTAATTGCGGTGTATTGTCGGAGAGTCATGTGTGTTCCATAGGTTGAGTATGAGTTGGTGGGTTTTGTTGTGTGACCTCGAGGATTATCTTCCAAGTTTTAAGTCATTCAAGACCTTCTTCGAGATTTTTAATTGTGAAGACTTTGCCGCGTTGTCTTACGGTTACTTTTGTTGGGAAACCCCACTGATACGCTATGCCGTGGTTTCTCAGGGCGTTGGTTATGTTGATCATTTTTTTGCGGTTAAGAAGCGTAAACTTAGAAAGATCTGCATATAATCTGAGATTTGCATGTGATGGCGGGAGAACAGGCGTGCTCCTGGTCAGTGTCATCATTCTTTCTTTGATATGATAAAAATGAATCCGGGCCAAGACATCTCGTGTAATGGAGGCCGGTAGGAAAGAGGGTTTAGGCGGCCGATGTGCTCTGTCAATGGCCATTTCCACGTCAGATATAGTTGGAATTAAGATTTTTATGTATTGCTGTATATAGGGTATTAACGCTTCACTGGTGACGCTCTCAGGAATGCCTCTAAATGTAATATTATTTCGTCTTGATCGGTCTTCCAAATCAGCAAGTTTCAGGTTGATTTGGTCAATATCAGAGGTATGCTCTGTGTGAACATTGATCAATTCGTTATGTGCCGAGATGATGTCACTGATGTTGGTTTCTGTATGTTGTATTCTGCATTCTTGCTGATGAATTGCAGTGGAAATTTGTATTAGTGAGGAGGCCAGATCGTTATGGAGGGTCTGGCGAAGTGATAGTAACATATTTTTCATGCAGAGCTCAGTTAATGGCTGATCTGTGGCTGGGAAAGCTTTGATCACTGGCACATCAGGGTTTATATGTACCGCTGAGAAGATAGGGGTCTGAGGCCTAGGTGATGACTGGTTTGACTCCAGCCTGGGCCTGGACTTTGCCGGGCTACTGGTTGTAGGCGATAAGGGGGGAGACAACTCACCAGGGTCCCCTGGATATAGAGGGTATTGTAGCCTCGGGTTTCTATGATGGTCTGAGCCGTCCCCTCCCTCCACGTTGCTGCCTGAGGTGCCGCCAACGGCGCCATCTTGGATCCCTGTGTTCACTGCAGGGAAAAACCTCGTAAGTTTCCCCGGTAATCCCGGGGTTTTTCTCCTCCGGTTCATATTGTGCTGGGTTCGGGTGCCCTTCATGAAGGTCTCTTCACCGTTCGAGTCCTCTGAGGTCTGTGTGAGCCGGTGTCAATCTGGCTGTGGGACGGAGCGGAGCTACAGTGTGTCCATCACGGGAGCCGGCCGTGCATGCGCCCCGTGAGTGTAATTTTAAAGGGGGGATTATTTGAATAAATGTTGCTATACGTTACTGCACTATGGCGAGTATCTTTTATATCTGCATGTACTATATGGAGTTGTCTGGATATTTCTGAGCTGGAACTGAGCCTTGCAGAGTTGGTCAGTCAAATCACCAGCTTCTGCTGCCTGGATATTCCTGAGCTGGAACTGGGCTGTGGAGTGTTGGTTACATACAGATATGCTGGTTTATTATAAAAATAAAATAAACAAAAATTGTATTAAAAAAAGAAACATTGTGGGGTCTCCCCCTAATCCTAACCAGGCCCTATAGGTCTGGTAGGAAGATTAAGAGGGACCCCATGTATTTTTTTTTAAACATGTATGGGGTTCCCCCTAAAAGCCATACTAGGCCCCACCCCTAAAAAATGTGGGGACAGGTTTGTGTGATTCCCCCTGAAAGCCATACCAGGCCTCTTAGGCCTGATAGGACTTTTAAAGGGAACACCACCCCCCAAAAATGGGGGAGGAATGCTTTTGGTCCCCCTAAATTCTTACCAGACCCTTGATCTGAGCACAGTCCTGGCAGGGCAGGAAAGGGGGAGGGACGATCAAGCAGCCCCCCCTCCCTGAGGCTTACCAATCCATGTACTCTCGGCATAGGGATGTTGTCCCCATGGTGATAGGGAAAAGGCCTACTTCCCACAACCCTGGCTGGTGGTTGTGGGGTCTGCGGGAAGGTGGGCTCATTAGCATCAGTGTGTCCCCTTTAAATAAACGGGCACCCTGATGCTGCCCCCCTTTGTGAATGAGGTACCTCTACCCATTCACTAAAGGGTTACATTTAGAAAAAATAAAGACGCCAAACTTTTGAAAAACTCCTTTCAGTGAACAAAAAAAACCTGTTTTTTGGCAAGTCTTTTTTTTTTTTAAAAAGCCCAAAAATCGTTCCATCAATGTAATCCATCGCCAAGCGCGGTGTCCAGCGTCCCGATAACACCTACTCACCGAATTTTAAAAAACTACGCCAGCCAACCAATCCTCACCCACCGAGCACTCACCGCACAATGACAGGTCTGACAGTTACCGGTCAGATATAAGCAATTGGGCGGAGCTAGAGGTGACATTGGCGTCATATTGCGGTGAATGCTCGGTGGGTGCAGACGGGTCGCAGGCATCTTTTTTTTTAAATTTTGGCGAGGTGTCGTCATCAGGACTATGCTGGATGCCGTGATTGATGATGGATTACATCAATGGAACTATTTTTTCTTTTTTTGTTTTTGTTTATATAAAGGACTTGTCAAAAACTGATGTTTTCAAAACACTGGAGTATTGGTGTCTTTTCCTCTCATTTTTGGGAGGTGGGGTTTCCCTTAAAAGTCCTAGCAGTCCTAAAGGGTCAGGTATGGATTAGGGGGGAACCCGCACCTTTTTTTTAATGTCAGTCTTGCTGCAGCAGGTCCTATACATTGTACAGATGTGCAACTTTGCGGGTAGTTTAAGGGGACCCCCCCAGGCATGATATTTAAAGGGATTTTTCATTTCTTTATACTTTAAGCAATGCAAAATGACTGAAACTTTAAAAATGGGGCTTTTTGAATTTTTTTTCCACTGATTCATGTCCCTCAGGACCGTCCCCGAGTCCCCATACCACTTTTGTGGCCAATAGCTGGCATATAGGCCTTCAAAATGGACACTTTTGAATTTAAAAGTCCCAAAGACTTGCATTATGTCCAATGTTCGTGGTCAAACGTTCATTAGGTTTGAATGTTCAACTGTGAACCGAACACGGGGCTGTTTGGCCCCTCACTAGCTAGGCCTGTGTCCCATATGAAGTACACTGCTCAAAAAATATAAAGGATGACATTGAAAACCCATCAGATCTCAATGGGGAGGAATCTCCTACTGGATCTCTATACTGACATGGACAGGGGATGGGTGAGGAACGTAAGGATGCCCCATCGTTTGATGGAAATGAAAATGATCGACCTACAGAGGACTGAATTCAAAGACACCTCGAAAATCAAAGTGAAGGAATGATGCAGCAGGCGAGTCCATTCTGCTGAAATGTCATTGCAGCAACTCAGAATGGTCCTCAGTAGTCTGTGTGGCCCCCACATACTTGTATGCTTGCCTGACAACGTCGGGGGAGGCTCTTAATGAGACCACAGATGGTGTCCTGGGGGATTGCCTCCCAGATCTGGACCAGGGCATCACTGAGCTCCTGAACAGTCTGAGGTGCAACCTGGCGGCGTCGGATGGACGGAAACATGACATCCTAGAGGTGTTCTATTGGATTTAGGTCAGGCGACTGTGGGGGCCATTCAATGATATCAATTCCTTCATCCTCCAGGAACTGCCTGCATACTCTCCCCACATGAGGCAGTGCTCATCCTGTTCCTCCTTGCACAAAGGAGCAGATACCGGTCCTGCTGATGGGTTAAGGACCTTCTACATCCCTGTCCTGCTCTCCTAGAGGAACTGCCTGTCTCCTGGAATCTCCTCCATGCTCTTGAGACTGTGCTGGGAGACACAGCAAACCTTCTGGCAATGGCAGGTATTGATGTGCCATCCTGGAGGAGTTGGACTGCCTGTGCAACCTCTGTAGGGTCCAGGTATGGCCTCATGATACCAGTAGTGACACTGACCTGAGCCAAATGCAAAACAAATGAAAAACAGTCAGAAAAGATGAGGAGGGAAAAAAATTACAGTTGCCTCCCCCTGTAAAACCATTCCTGATTTGGGGGTTGTCTCATTGTTGCCCATCTAGTGCACCTGTTGGTCATTTCATGAACACCAAAGCAGATGAAACTGATGAACAACCCCCTCTGCAACTTACCTGACCAGATCAATATCTCAGGAGGTTCATGGACTTGATGCTAGACTCTGATTAAAAGCTGATATGAAGTACTATGGTGTCAGGCCTATGTCTGATATGAAGTA
Source organism: Staurois parvus (assembly GCF_062004578.1). Classification (NCBI taxonomy): domain Eukaryota; kingdom Metazoa; phylum Chordata; class Amphibia; order Anura; family Ranidae; genus Staurois; species Staurois parvus. The sequence continues at coordinate 30,513 of NW_028320344.1, read as the reverse complement.
CTATGGTGTCAGGCCTATGTCTGATATGAATTATTATGGTGTCAGGTCTATGTCCGATATGAAGTATTATGGTGTCAGGTCTATGTCCGATATGAAGTATTATGCTGTCAGGCCTATGTCTGGTATGAGGTATTATGGTGTCAGATCTATGTCTGATATGAAGTATTATGGTTTCAGGCCTATGTCGGGTATGAGGTATTATGGTGTCAGGTCTATGTCCGATATGAAGTATTATGGTGTCAGATCTATGTCTGATATGAAGTATTATGGTGTCAGATCTATGTCTGATATGAAGTGTTATGGTGTCAAGGTGTCACACATACCTTTGTGTTTGTGTCAGATGAACAGACCCATCCTCACTGAGGAATGTGACACCATAGCAGGAAATTTTCATCCCCGTCTACCATCATGGTGAAGGCATCTTCTACAACACCCCCTCCCCGGGCTCTGGACAAACAGGTCTGACATTTCTCATATACTGCCAGTAACCTTTCTACAGACACAACAGACAGAAGGGAGCATTGCTGTTGTATGTTCTGTACATTCCTCAGGTGCACAAAGCTGAACATATTAATTGTGAAGTGGAAGGAAAATGAGAAATGGTTTCCAACATTTGTGACCAATAAATCTGTGAAAATTGTGGCGACATTTGCATTCGGCCCCCTGGAGTCAATACTTTGTAGGACCTCCTTTGGCTGCAATTCCAGCTGCAAGTCTTTTTGGGGATGTCTCTTTGCACATCTAGAGAGGGACATTTCTGCCCATTCTTCTTTGCAGAATGGCTCAAGCTGTCAGATTGGATGGAGAGCGTCTGGGAACAGCAATTTTCAGGTCTGGCCACAGATTCTCCATTGGATTTGGGTCTGGACTGTGACTGGGCCATTCTAACACATGAAGATGCTTTGATCTGAACCATTCCATTGTAGGTCTGGCTGGATGTTTCGGGTCGTTGTCCTGCTGGAAGGGGAACCTCCGCCCCGGTCTCAAGTCTTCTGCAGACTCTAACAGGTTCTCTTCTAAGATTGCCCTGTATTTGGCTCCATCCATCTTCCCATCAACTCTGACCAGCTTCCCTTTCCCTGCTGAAGAAAAGCCTCCCCACCACATCCCCAGAAAACACACGCCCCAAAATACCACCAGTGTGGCCCATACACCCTGTCCCCTCCCCCACCAGATATTCTGGAAGCTTCTGTTTTGTTGCGCTCCATCTTACAATCACTCCAAGTCTGCAATATTGCTTTTACAGGACAAGTCCACTTAGAAAGAAATCATCACCAGAAATCTGCATATTTCTGCAGGACAAAAAAGGCCATTTATATATTTGTGTTCACAGCAGCCTGCAGAGCATTGCACCTCCTATCTAAAAACTGACATTTCTTCACATTCCTCAAAAAATGTACAAATGTAAAAAAAAGGTAAAACTTAAATCTCCCCTCGGCAGAAGTATTCAGACCCTTTGCAGCAAAACTCGTAATGCAGCTCAGGTGCCTCCCATTTCTCTTGATGGTTGCTGAAATGGTTTTGATTGAGGCCACCTGTGGTACATTCCATTGATTGGACAGGATTTGGAAAGGCCACACCTCTATTTAAAAGGCCCCACAGTCCACAATGCATACTGTGTCAGAGCCAAAGTCATGAGGTCAAAGGAACTGCCTGCAGAGCTCAGAGACAGGATTATTGCAAGGCACAGACCTGGGGAAGATGTGTGCAGTTCGTTTTGTTCCAAATCAGAATGAAATATTTCATTTTATGTATCCAAATTTCTGAATTACAATAGTAACAAATTTAAACAAATTTGAAATAACAAAATACAATTTGGCTGAAATTCAAACTCAGATTGAATTCAAAAATGAAACTGAATTTGAAAATAAGAATAGAATAAAAAAGAATAGAAAATAAAGGAATAGAATAGAAAATAATAGAATAGCAAAGATTAGAATTGAAAAGAAAAGAATTGAATAGAATAAAAAAATATAGAATAGAATGGGATAGAATAGAATAAACAAGAAAGAATAAAACCATCTTCCGAAATTTGAAGCTAAAATAGGATAGATTTGAATTCTAATAGAATTGTTTAGAATAGAACAGAAAATAATAGAATAGAAAAGAATAGAATATAGGGGCGTAGATCATTTATTTCCTGGGGGGTTCAGCTCTCAAACTGCCACAGTGACACAAGATGGTGCCTCTTGCCCCACTTGGTCAAGTTAGATTTGAGGGGGGGGGGGGGTGTTTCTAGAAGCAATGGCCTGTGTGCAAAATTGTAAATCTCTGGGCTGTGAAGAAGAAAGCAGATATTCGGCGTGGTTGTCATTGTGCTGAATATCGGCTGTGGCTTGAAGGGACACAGAGTTCAGGGGTCAGTAGTAAGTGAGGCAGATTGTAGGGTCAGTAGTAAGTGGGGGAGGGCAGATGTTAGAGTCAGTAGTAACTGGGGGAGGGCAGATGTTAGGGTCAGTAGTAAGTGGGGGAGGGCAGATTTGTGGGAATAGTTATGGTTAGGCAGGAATACAAATGAAAGAAGATACAACCACATAGAGAGGGCAAGGTGTCAGTGAATGAACAAGGTGTCAGTGAAGGAACAAGGTGTCAGTGGATGAACAAGGTGTCAGTGAAGGAACAAGGTGTCAGTGAAGGAACAAGGTGTCGGTGAATGTACAAGGTGTCAGTGAAGGAGCAAGGTGTCGGTGAATGAACAAGGTGTCAGTGAATGGAAGTGTTTGTTCCCCAATGCCAGAAGTCTGCCCAGCACAATCGGTGAGTTGGAAGGTTTGGTGAATGAAGAGAACTAGGACTGAATTGGTATTGCTGAATCTTGGCTTCATTGGTCACATGACTGGGCCATTCATATTCCTGGCTAGGTTCTCTTTCGGAGAGACGGGGGAATAGGAGAGGTGGTGTCTGTCTCTATGTGAGAAGTCATCTCAGAGCGAGTGTGAAAGAGGACCTAGGTGATGGAGAGTGTGATGAGTCTGAAGTATTATGGGTGGAACTGCACATGGGGGGCGGTACTACAAAGGTCATCATTGGAGTTTGTTATAGGCCTCCCAGTGTTAATGAGGAGGTGGAGACTCAGCTCCTACCACAGATGGAAAGGGCTGCAAGAGCTGGGACAGTGATAATAATGGGGGATGGTAACTACCCGTAAATTGAATGCAGTCCCATTGACTGCAGGAACAGGTAAAGGGCAAAAGTACATTAGCCTATTACAGGACAATTTTATGGTCCAGTTCATAGAGGCCCCAACTAGGAATGATGCTCTGCTGGACCAGGTCATCTCAAACCATGCAGAGCTTATTACGAATGTCCATATAAAAGAACATCTGGGTAGCCGTGACCATAACATGATTTCATTTATTGTTAGCTTTAAACAGCAAGCACATACGGGAAATATAAAAACGCTCAACTTTAAGAGAGCACATTTTCCAAGGCTGAGAACTGCTCTCCAAAACTTAGACTGGGAGGGAATATTGGCATCGATGGACACAACACAGAAATGGGAGTTCTTCAAAAAGACTAAAAATCAAACCTATGCAGCTTACGGCCAAAATTTCAAAAGCTAAAAATAATAAGAAAAGGTCTTTTATTACATATAACAATGAAGGAACGCGATCATCGTTTACACATTACAAGGAATAGAACAGAATATGCAAAAAGGAAATCAGTGATGCAAAAATTCAAAACGAACGACAGAATGCAAAAGATATCAGGACCGACCCCAAAACATTCCTCCAATATATGAATAGTAGAAAGGTCCGGTCCCAGCATGTAGGCCCTTTACAGGACCATCTAGAGGGGGTGACTGGGGACAAAGAGAAGGACAATGTATGAAATCCCTTCTTCTGCTCTGTGTATACAAAGGAGCATGGGGGGGCTCTTGTCCATAATGGGCGTGGTACTGACACCCCCCAGATGACCCGCAATGACTCAGAATCTGGTTCAGAAATATTAGACAGAATGAAGGTGAGGAAAGCTCGGTTTGTGAGAAGGAGACACGGTTTGTGAGAAGGAGAAACGGTTTGCGAGAAGGAGACACGGTTTGTGAGAAGGAGACACGGTTTGTGAGAAGGAGACACGGTTTGTGAGAAGGAGACACGGTTTGTGAGAAAGAGACACGGTTTGTGAGGACACACGGTTTGTGAGAAGGAGACACGGTTTGTGAGGAGACACGGTTTGTGAGAAGGAGACATGGTTTGTGAGAAGGAGACACGGTTTTTGAGAAAAAGACACAGTTTGTGAGACGGAGACACGGTTTGTGAGGAGACACGGTTTGTGAGAAGGAGACACGGTTTGTGAGAAAGAGACACGGTTTGTGAGGAGACACGGTTTGTGAGAAGGAGACATGGTTTGTGAGAAGGAGACACGGTTTTTGAGAAAAAGACACAGTTTGTGAGACGGAGACACGGTTTGTGAGAAGGAGACACGGTTTGTGAGAAGGAGACACGGTTTGTGAGAAGGAGACACGGTTTGTGAGAAAAAGACACAGTTTGTGAGAAGGAGGCACGGTTTGTGAGAAGGAGACACAGTTTGTGAGGAGACACGGTTTGTGAGAAAAAGACACGGTTTGTGAGAAGGAGACACGGTTTGTGAGAAGGAGACACGGTTTGTGAGAAGAAGACACGGTTTGTGAGGAGACATGGTTTGTGCGAAGACACGGTTTGTGAGAAGGAGACACGGTTTGTGAGAAGGAGACACGGTTTGTGAGAAGGAGACACAGTTTGTGAGAAGGAGACACGGTTTGTGAGATGAAGACACGATTTGTGAGAAGACACGGTTTGTGAGAAGGAGACACGGTTTATGAGAAGGAGACACGGTTTGTGAGAAGGAGACACAGTTTGTGAGAAGGAGACATGGTTTGTGAGATGAAGACACGATTTGTGAGAAGACACGGTTTATGAGAAGGAGACACGGTTTGTGAGAAGACACAGTTTGTGAGGAGACACGGTGTGTGAGAAGGAGACATGGTTTGTGAGAAGGAGACACGGTCTGCAAGAAGGAGACGCGGTCTGCGAGAAGGGGACACGGTTTGTGAGAAGGAGACACGGTTTGTGCGAAGGAAAGGAGACACGGTTTGTGAGGAGACACGGTTTGTGAGGAGACACGGTTTGTGAGAAGGAGACACGGTTTGTGAGAAGGAGACGTGGTTTGTGAGAAGGAGACATGGTTTGTGAGAAGGAGACACGGTCTGTGAGAAGGAGACACGGTCTGTGAGAAGGAGACACGGTTTGTGAGAAGGAGACACGGTTTGTGAGAAGGAGAGACGGTCTGTGAGAAGGAGACATGGTCTGTGAGAAGGAGACACGGTTTGTGAGAAGGAGACACGGTTTGTGAGAAGGAGACACGGTTTGTGAGGAGACACGGTTTGTGAGGAGACGTGGTCTGTGAGAATGAGACACGGTTTGTGAGATGAAGACACGATTTGTGAGAAGACACGGTTTATGAGAAGGAGACACGGTTTGTGAGAAGACACAGTTTGTGAGGAGACACGGTTTGTGAGAAGGAGACGCGGTTTGTGAGAAGGAGACGCGGTTTGTGAGAAGGAGACACGGTTTGTGAGAAGGAGACACGGTTTGTGAGAAGGAGACACGGTTTGTGAGAAGGAGACACGGTTTGTGAGAAGGAGACACGGTTTGTGAGAAGGAGGCACGGTTTGTGAGGAGACACGGTTTGTGAGAAGGAGACACGGTTTGTGATTCGGCTTTGTTGCTGGAGAAGGTGAGGGGAAGAGATGACACTATTCATATATTTTGTACAGATCATGAACAGACCAGTCGGTGAAGGTACATGGGTGACCCTTCATCCACGTGGTGGTAGTTATGTGTCCGGTTGCATTGGTATCTCCGTGGTTGGCAGTGAAGCCCCCCTCTATCTCGTATCTAGCACATGCAGGTGGTACTCCTCGGTTGTATTTTATGTGATATAATAAAGATATTTAGCTGTAAATGGTCTCATTGACAAACATATTTCCACCCATTACTATCAAGGTGATTGGGGGAGGGGAGTCTAGTAGGTTCTAACCCCGGCTTTATATATTTATTAAGTATTTTACTTCCTTTTACCTCTCCTGAGTATGGCAATACCACGTGTGACACGTCTCCACAGCCTGGCCACATACAGAGGCCCGACACCCAAGTAGCACCATCAGGTGTTCTAGGGACACAAATTACACATCTAATTTCCAGACAACCGATCATTTTTGAAGGCCCTTCATATTTCTAACACATCGCATGTACATACCAAGAATTACACCCCAAAATACATTCTGCTGAACAAAGGGGAAGCAAAAGATTACCTGTGGTTTTAGTAGTGCTGTTGTCCACAGAGGAGAGCATTGGTCCAGGCAGCAGGCAGGGAAGTGGTCAGCAACATCAAAAGCAATTGTCCAGGCAGCAGACAGGAATCTTGTCCATAGTCAGTACAGGCAGCAGACAGGAATCTTGTCCATAGTCAGTACAGGCAGCAGACAGGAATTTTGTCCATAGTCAGTACCGGCAGCAGACAGGAATCTTGTCCATAGTCAGTACAGGCAGCAGACAGGAATCTTGTCCATAGTCAGTACAGGCAGCAGACAGGAATCTTGTCCATAGTCAGTACCGGAAGCAGACAGGAATCTTGTCCATAGTCAGTACAGGCAGCAGACAGGAATCTTGTCCATAGTCAGTACAGGCAGCAGACAGGAATCTTGTCCATAGTCAGTACAGGCAGCAGACAGGAATCTTGTCCATAGTCAGTACAGGCAGCAGACAGGAATCTTGTCCATAGTCAGTACCGGAAGCAGACAGGAATCTTGTCCATAGTCAGTACAGGCAGCAGACAGGAATCTTGTCCATAGTCAGTACAGGCAGCAGACAGGAATCTTGTCCATAGTCAGTACAGGCAGCAGACAGGAATCTTGTCCATAGTCAGTACAGGCAGCAGACAGGAATCTTGTCCATAGTCAGTACCGGCAGCAGACAGGAATCTTGTCCATAGTCAGTACAGGCAGCAGACAGGAATCTTGTCCATAGTCAGTACAGGCAGCAGACAGGAATCTTGTCCATAGTCAGTACAGGCAGCAGACAGGAATCTTGTCCATAGTCAGTACAGGCAGCAGACAGGAATCTTGTCCATAGTCAGTACAGGCAGCAGACAGGAATCTTGTCCATAGTCAGTACAGGCAGCAGACAGGAATCTTGTCCATAGTCAGTACAGGCAGCAGACAGGAATCTTGTCCATAGTCAGTACAGGCAGCAGACAAGAATCTTGTCCATAGTCAGTACAGGCAGCAGACAGGAATCTTGTCCATAGTCAGTACAGGCAGCAGACAGGAATCTTGTCCATAGTCAGTACCGGAAGCAGACAGGAATCTTGTCCATAGTCAGTACAGGCAGCAGACAGGAATCTTGTCCATAGTCAGTACAGGCAGCAGACAGGAATCTTGTCCATAGTCAGTACAGGCAGCAGACAGGAATCTTGTCCATAGTCAGTACAGGCAGCAGACAGGAATCTTGTCCATAGTCAGTACAGGCAGCAGACAGGAATCTTGTCCATAGTCAGTACAGGCAGCAGACAGGAATCTTGTCCATAGTCAGTACAGGCAGCAGACAGGAATCTTGTCCATAGTCAGTACAGGCAGCAGACAGGAATCTTGTCCATAGTCAGTACAGGCAGCAGACAGGAATCTTGTCCATAGTCAGTACAGGCAGCAGACAGGAACCTTGTCCATAGTCAGTACAGGCAGCAGACAGGAATCTTGTCCATAGTCAGTACAGGCAGCAGACAGGAATCTTGTCCATAGTCAGTACCGGCAGCAGACAGGAATCTTGTCCATAGTCAGTACCGGCAGCAGACAGGAATCTTGTCCATAGTCAGTACCGGAAGCAGACAGGAATCTTGTCCATAGTCAGTACAGGCAGCAGACAGGAATCTTGTCCATAGTCAGTACAGGCAGCAGACAGGAATCTTGTCCATAGTCAGTACAGGCAGCAGACAGGAATCTTGTCCATAGTCAGTACAGGCAGCAGACAGGAATCTTGTCCATAGTCAGTACAGGCAGCAGACAGGAATCTTGTCCATAGTCAGTACAGGCAGCAGGCAGAAATACCATCAGCACAGCCAAAGCATTGCTTCAGGCAGCAGGCAGAGGTGTGGTCAGCAGCAGCCAAAGGAATTGTCCAGTCAGAGATGTTGTCAGCAATGCCAAAATATCAGTCCTGGTAGTAGGCAGGAATGTGGTCCATGGTACAGATAGAGGGCAGAGGTGTGGTCAGTTCATGCAGCAGGCAAAGGCATGTTGGCAATAAGTTGGCAGCAGGCAGAAATATCACACTTAGGGCCTCGGTCAGGTAAGACCAGGGGGTAAAGGCTTCATCCCACCCAATTTCTTTGAAGCCTCTGGACTAACAGACCCTTTTCCAGGAAATACAAAACCCAGAGAAAACCAAAAACGTAGTTTTCTCCACTCCGAAAAAACATTCTGAAGCCCCTCACATATGTGAGACCCCTGTGTTATCTTGAAGCCTACTACTACAGTAGCAGGGCAGATCAGTCCAAGCAGTGGGCAAAAAACGTGGTCAATTAACAAGCCAAGGTCAGCTGAGATGGCAAGCAGAAACGTGGTTGACAGTTCAGAAGGCAAGCAGAGGCATCATCAATAAAAAGGCCAGGGTCAGTTCAGGAGCAGGCAGAGGTATGGTCAGTTTAGGCAGCAGGCCTAGGAGTGGTCAATAAAAAGGGCAGGGTCAGGTCCAGAGCAGGCAGAGGTATGGTCAGTTTAGGCAGCAGGCAGTGGCGTGGTCAAATAACCGGCCAGGGTCAGTTCAGGAGCAGGCAGAGGTATGGTCAGTTTAGGCAGCAAGCAGTGGCGTGGTCAAATAACCGGCCAGGGTCGGTTGCAGAGCAGGCAAAGGTATGGTCAGTTTAGGCAGCAAGCAGTGGCGTGGTCAAATAACCGTCCAGGGTCAGTTCAGGAGCAGGCAGAGGTATGGTCAGTTTAGGAAGCAAGCAGTGGCGTGGTCAAATAACCATCCAGGGTCAGTTCAGGAGCAGGCAGAGGTATGGTCAGTTCAGGCAGCAAGCAGAGGCGTGGTCAAATAACCGGCAGGGTCAGTTCAGGAGCAGGCAGAGACGTGATTGAATGGCAGAAAATTCAGAATTACATTTACCATACGTCACTAATATGGTAGAGAAGCAGAGTAATGGTGGAAACAGTCACCTATGCAGAGGCCTGGTTGGGAAGGACACTGGGGGACAATAACAACTGGTGTCTCGTCTAACTCCTCTTCTGGAGCACACAACATTTTTTTTTACATGTTTGACCTCTTTCTCCGAGAGGGAATTTTTCAGGAAAATGGAGTTCATGGACTCTACTCTCTGCATCTGAGCGAACACTTTCTGGTGGGCCTCCAGGGTACAAAAGGGCAGTGACAATTTCCTCCTGATAGTGAAGAAAGGACATGGGTGTCTCTGGATTCTGATAGATCTCATATGTATTATAAATGGCTGAATTGAAAAAATAAATGGAGACTTTTTTGTACCAATGGTGGGTTCTTCTTACAGCAAGGTGGGGCTGGATCATCTGATCATTGAAGTCGACTCCCCCCATGAACAAATTATAATCGTGGACACATTCTGGTGTTTGGATTGTGCCATTTCTTCTGGTGATTTGCACGTGGGTGTCATTGTGAATTGATGAGCATGTAGATGTCTCGTTTGTCCCTCCACTTCATAGCCAATATCTCTTCATTCCGCAAACTCACCGACTCCCCTCGCTGTAGTCTGGTGTTCACCAACCTTTGAGGGAAGCCCTTCCTACTAGCTCTCCTGGTGCCACATGCTAGTGTTCTCCTTCGGTGAAGATTGAGGTTCTCCATTTCTGGTGGAAGCCACTGCTCTGCTAGTGGATGTCATTGTGGTACTTGTGGTAGCCTGCTCCTCACCAGAAGGCCTTCATTTGGTGGGCACACGTTCCTCCTCCTCCGATTCTGTAGCAGACACACTGCTTAAAATGGATTGTAATCCAATCAGAATCAGACTCTGAGATCTCCTCGCTGCTCTCCTCGGTCATGGTTAGGATTTGGTAGGCCTCCTCACAGGATAATAATTGTTTACACATACTGGGGCAGATGTGGCTGCACTGCTGGGTGCTGATGAGGCTGCACTGATGGGTGCTGATGAGGCTGCTGCTGGGTGCTGATGAGGCTGCACTGCTGGGTGCTGATGAGGCTGCTGCTGGGTGCTGATGAGGCTGCACTGCTGGGTGCTGATGAGGCTGCACTGCTGGGTGCTGATGAGGCTGCACTGCTGGGTGCTGATGAGGCTGCTGCTGGGTGCTGATGAGCATAGATAGGGCACTGATGAGCACATATGGGCACAGATAGGTCACTGATAAGCACAGATGGGCACAGATAGGTCACTGATGAGCACAGATAGGGCACTGATGAGCACAGATAGGGCACTGATGAGCACAGATGGGCACAGATAGGGCACTGATGAGCACAGATAGGGCACTGATGAGCACAGATGGGCACAGATAGGGCACTGATGAGCACAGATAGGGCACTGATGAGCACAGATAGGGCACTGATGAGCACAGAAAGGGCACTGATGAGCACAGATGGGCACTGATGAGCACAGATAGGGCACTGATGAGCACAGATAGGGCACCGATGAGCATAGAAAGGGCACTGATGAGCAGAGATGGGCACTGATGAGCACAGAGAGGGCACTGATGAGCACAGATGGGCACAGATAGGGCACTGATGAGCACAGATAGGGCACTGATGAGCACAGATGGGCACAGATAGGGCACTGATGAGCACAGATAGGGCACTGATGAGCACAGATGGGCACAGATAGGGCACTGATGAGCACAGATAGAGCACTGACGAGCATAGAAAAGGCACTGATGAGCACAGATAGGGCACTGATGAGCACAGATAGGGCACTGATGAGCACAGAAAGGGCACTGATGAGCACAGATGTGCACTTATGAGCACAGATGGGCACTGATGAGCACAGATAGGGCACTGATGAGCACAGATAGGGCACCGATGAGCATAGAAAGGGCACTGATGAGCAGAGATGGGCACTGATGAGCACAGAGAGGGCACTGATGAGCACAGATAGGGCACTGATGAGCACAGACAGGGCACTGATGAGCGCAGATAGGGCACTGATGAGCACAGATAGGGCACCGATGAGCACAGATGGGCACTGATGAGCACAGATGAGCACAGACAGGGCACTGATGAGTACAGATTTGCACCGATGAGCACAGATAGGGCACTGATGAGCACAGATGGGCACTGATGAGCACAGATAGGGCACTGATGAGTACAGATGAGCACAGACAGGGCACTGATGAGTGCAGACAGGGCACTGATGAGCACAGATGGGGCACCGATGAACACAGACAGGGCACTGATGAGCACAGATGGGCACCGATGAGCACAGACAGGGCACTGATGAGCACAGACGGGGCACTGATCAGCGCAGATGGGGCACCGATGAACACAGATAGGGCACCAATGAGCACAGATAGGGCACCGATGAGCACAGATGGGGCACCGAGGAGCACTGACAGGGCACCGATGAGCACAGACAGAGCATCGATGAGCACAGATGGGCACTGATGAGCATAGACAGGGCACTGATGAGCACAGATGGGCACTGATGAGCACAGATGGGCACTGATGAGCACAGACAGGACACTGATGAGCACAGACAGGGCACTGATGAGCATAGATGGGCACTGATGAGCACAGATGGGCACTGATGAGCACAGATAGGGCACTGATGAGCACACTCAGTGTTTAGGAACCGATTCTCTCTCCTTTCCTCACTCTCGGTATTGGTGTGAGGAGAGAGAACACCCAGCCATGACCCTGCTGTGTTTACATTTGTGATGGTTCTGTCCAATGAGAGCGATCAACAATGTAAACAGCTGCTGTAATTGGCCGTTCCCCCCCTTCATGGTGTGCTGTGTCTGAGGGACACAACCATCACTTACAGTCCCCGATGCACGCCGCCGGAGGAGCGCGAGAAGCGTGATTACGGGAGGACGTCATGTGACACCCTTCCAGAACTGTCCGGCCGCGGTGAAGCCATCATTCGGATATCACCGATCGGCAAGTGGTTAAATGTAAAAGGGCTCAACGGCCCAAATAAAAGGCTCTCCCTATAGAAGGAAGCTCCTCCCCTCCAAAGTGACAAACTTTGCCTTGAAGAGACTCACCTTTGCAGTGCCTTCTAGTAGGTTGTTAGTAGATTTAGGTACATTTTGGGGTTTTGGCTCCTCTGTAGCCAGTGAAGTTTGATTGCTTTTGGCTGTTCTGGGTCCTGCTGGTTGCAGCTCATCTACTTCCCCTGTTTAATAGTAGTTTCTAGAATATAGTGGGATGGGAGAGGCAGATCCTGGGCTGAATATACATACAGACTCAGCCAATCCCAAGTAAAGGGGATGACCAGGAGGGGGCTGAAGTGTGTATAAATAGCCTGGGGCCTGGAACAGCAAGCGTCTTGTTCAGGAGGAGAAGACCCAGCCTGAAGGGTTGATGCCCTTTCTGGGCAGATTAGCTGAAGCCTGCAGGAGTGTCATTGAGGTCCCAGCTAAGGGAGACCTGGGGGGCCTGTCTATAAAGCTGCAGGGGAACAGTCTGGAGAACGTCTGCCTGGGGGGGTCACAGTACAGGGTCTGACTGGAGGGTCACAGTACGGGGTCTGACTGGAGGGTCACAGTACGGGGTCTGGCTGGAGGGTCACAGTATGGGGTCTGACTGGAGGGTCACAGTACGGGGTCTGGCTGGAGGGCCACAGTATGGGGTCTGACTGGAGGGTCACAGTACGGGGTCTGCCTGGAGGGTCACAGTACGGGGTCTGACTGGAGGGTCACAGTACGGGGTCTGGCTGGAGGGTCACAGTACGAGGACTGGCTGGAGGCTCACAGTACAGGGTCTGGCTGGAGGGTCACAGTACAGGGTCTGGCTGGAGGGTCACAGTACGGGGTCTGGCTGGAGGCTCACAGTACGGGGTCTGGCTGGAGGGCCACAGTACGGGGTCTGACTGGAGGGTCACAGTACGGGGTCTGGCTGAAGGGTCACAGTATGGGGTCGGACTGGAGGGTCACAGTACGGGGTTTGGCTGGAGGCTCACAGTTTGAGGTCTGGCTGGAGGGTCACTGTATGGGGTCTGACTGGAGGGTCACAGTACAGGGTCTGACTGGAGGGTCACAGTACGGGGTCTGGCTGGAGGCTCACAGTATGGGGTCTGGCTGGGGGGTCACAGTATGGGGTCTGGCTGGAGGATCACTGTACGGGGTCTGGCTGGAGGATCACTGTACGGGGTCTGGCTGGAGGATCACAGTTCTAGGTTTGGCTGGAGGCTCACAGTTTGAGGTCTGGCTTGAGGGTTACTGTATGGGGTCCGGCTGGAGGCTCACAGTTCGGAGTATGGCTGGAGGGTCACAGTACGGGGTCTGGCTGGAGGGTCACAGTACGGGGTCTGGCTGGAGGGTCACAGTACGGGGTCTGGCTGGAGGGTCACAGTACGGGGTCTGGCTGAAGGGTCACAGTACGGGGTCTGGCTGGAGGGTCACAGTAGGGGGTCTGGCTGGTAACTGGAAGGAGACATCCATGTACACAGGGGCACAGTGAGTAGACACAATGACTGATGGTACCTAACCCTGGGAGGGATTGTTCCGGAGTTGCTGGCTTAGGGCCCCTTCCATAGTGGGGGTCCCCTGAGCTGTATGCCCACTATCTCTTATCATAAGAGGTCCACCCTGAAGAGTTCAGCTTGTGGGGGGTGCAGGGTGGTGCAGCTACAATAATTCACACAGTCAGGTGCAATGGAAGACTTGTAATGCCCCCTGCATACAACAGAAAGGTCACACAGCGCTTGAGTAGATGAGGATCTGGCATCCAGCATGTCTCCTTCTCCAGGCTGATGTGGGGGGGGGGGTAAAAGCTTGCCTCCCAAATCACTCCGAGGTAAGATACAAAATACACTTCCATAGTGTGAACCCACAAGGTAGATAGAAGAGACACTCACAATATTGAAGAGGACAGCAGGCGTGTCCAGCAATACAAAGCTGTCATGTGTGGTGCTCCTATGGGTTACTGCAGGTCAGGCATCGATCGCTATCCAATCACATTCCGCGTGCATGATGGCGTCACCATCACAAGCGCCATCTGATGTGTTTCATCAGAGGTGACATCATCTGGGGGAGGGGCTGGGCTTTCTGAGATCACATTTTCTAGATATTTCCCAGTATATGTATTATCCGTCATTTATGGGGTTGTATGTTTATGTGCTTTTAGTGCTGCACTTTACCTTTCCACTTGTCTGTTGAGTTTCTGTATCTGAACTCATAGTGCTGCAGCCTTTAGTTTATTACCCCAGCGCAGTGTTTGCCCCTTTCTTTTCCTATTGAAATAGCACAACCTGGTGGTTTGGCTGCCCAATGGGGTGCACTCACGGGTTCCAGTAATGTGAGAGCGGGGATCAGCCAGACTGACAGCGTCTGTAAAGAGATCAGAGTGCGGCCTGGCCGTCTCGTGTCCAAGATGGAGGATGTCCAAGGAGTTGTGACCCTACGCTTTCCCTCCGCATCAGGAATCTGTCCCTTACCTCTTGTACTGTCCCTACCAGGGGGGCACCTGTCCCTACTCTACCAACTGTCATGGAAATTTTGTATTGTTGGTTGAACTTTAAATGTGTCATATATTCGTGTTATTCATATGTCTCTGGTGTGTATAATTAAAGCTCTGAAGGCTGCAATTGGGCCATGCCATGTACAATGTATGTATTACAGTACTCAGCTCGGTAATGGATGAGATGGCAGATCTGCGCTTATAGACCGGCGTGTATACCACCATTCGATGCGAATGCCGCCGGCGGTAGGCCGCGGGCCTGTATTCACATATCAGCAGCATAGTACCACATGGACTCCGTGCCTCAAGGCGCCGGGCAGTGCGAACTCCGCGTGTAGGCTCATGTATATCTTACAAGCCACTACCGACCTGAACTGTATCTGGATGGATGTGTTTTAATAACGATAGTGTAGGGCCCATTCAGATACAGACTGGTGTTTCTAGGGAATGCTTGTACAGAGAATTTACATATCACTAGGAGCTAGTAAGACAGGAAATATGCTCTCCATAGAGAGTTCATGGGGGGGAGGGGAGGAAGTCTGCTGACCTCAGAGGGCTCATGGGGGAGGACCAGTGATAGATAAAAGGAAAGGCTACGCTCCAATCGGAATGTACATCCTGTGTATAGGCACTCCCCATTGCATTGTTCTGTGGGAGGGGATTGACCTGACTCATGTGGGGGGCATGTGTGTGTTTGTAATAAAACCAGAGGCTGAGAATGAAAACTGGCTCTATGTGAATTCCAACAGCAACCTGAGAGTGTCGTGTGATCATTCCTGGGTAACGGAGCTCCAATTCCTGACATCTCAACAGAAGCTAAAGCAGTTGGAGGGGCAGGAATCGTGTAGTTTAGCTGCAGTCGTGGTAAGCGAGATTCGTACAGCTTTATGGGGGATTTCTGCACATCCAACTGTGAGTACTCACGGTAAGGAGAAATTTGTTAAAAGCGAATTTCCAAGACACAACTCACAAAATACACACCAAACCTGGGAGCCAGGGCCTTAAATAGATTCTGCCTGACCCAAGATGGCTGCTAGGGTCACACGGGGAGGCATCATCCAATAGGGTAGCTTCCTGAGGAACCTTGTTCCTCTAGGCTTCTTCTCCAACAACAGTGCCACTGTGGAAGAGCGCCACCTGCAGTGGAGGAAGTAGACTGCACCTGCCTACAAGCTACTACCAGAGAGTGTCCTCTGTGACCGTTGTCACTGAATTTGGGAATCCTAACGCTCCCCCGACACCTCAACCAAGTGTAAACCAACACGGAACTTCACAAAGACCCTCATTGCCTGGTTATTGCATTGAGAGACTGGGGAGCTGCTGTGTGCCTGGCTGTCATCACCCAATAGGGAATGGAACCTGGGACCAAACAGAGGGACCAGCTTGGGGTCTGCACTACACTTCTACAAATCCAACACCCCTTCCTTTACTCATAAGTGTTCCCACATATATTTCTGTCCAATCTGTCAGAGAGAAAACGAGGAATGCTGATAGCAATCACAGACCCCCTGACATTCAGACTCCTCCATATTGTTACCGATGAATCAGGAAGATCGATCATTCTGGTCTGTGAGATAAATAACCCTCAATGTACCATTGTGACCCGATATCTGCCCGACTCCCCACCGCTTTCCTTCCTGTACAAAGTATGGAAAAAAGTGCAGAAAATCAGGAGAGGCCATTTACTCGTCTGTGCAGATTTCAGTGCCGTTCCAGGCGTCACCATGGACATCTCTGGCTCCTCCCCCACACATACCTGCCGACCAATGGCATGGAAATGACTGAAAACTGCAAATAACGGCATTCCACCGACAGGTCCTACAGCATTTCTTCTAAGCCTCGCCTCACCTATTCATAGACTTGTTTATGGCAGATCAGATCTTTCTTCAACAGATGTCTAAGGCTGGCCATACATTAGACAATCTTCTTGTACAATTTTCCTTTAGATTTACTAAAACCATAGAATTTGAGGTCCGACCTAAACACTTCCAATTTGTATGCAATCAGGCCGGCCCTTGTACTACATAGTGTAAGGTCCATCTAAAGGAGATTGAAGAAGAAGATTGTATAATGTATGGCCAGACTAATTCAGGGATCCTAAATGGAAGGGGTGTGCTGTGCTGGGGGAGGGGTTTATGGGAAGGCTGGAGGAGTATATAAACTAGGATGGAGGGGGAAGGGAGAATTCGATTATAACGGGGTAGACAGATCAGACCGGGGTCAGTCCCTATTGGTGGGTGGAATGGGGAAAGATGGGGGGAGGGCTATGGCAGGTGATAAGAAGGTTCCCATGTTACAAACAACCAGTGGAATTGGTACCATTTGTATGAAAATAAAAAATACACAAAATCTGTGTGAACAAGGTGTCAGTGAATGAACAAGGTGTCAGTGAATGCACAAGGTGTCAGTGAATGAACAAGATGTCGGTGAATGGACAAGGTGTCAGTGAATGGACAAGGTGTCAGTGAAGGAACAAGGTGTCAGTGAATGTACAAGGTGTCAGGGAATGAACAAGGTGTCAGTGAATGCACAAGGTGTCGGTGAATGAACAAGGTGTGAGTGAATGAACAACGTGTCAGTGAAGGAACAAGGTGTCAGTGAATGAACAAGGTGTCGGTGAATGAACAAGGTGTCGGTGAATGAACAAGGTGTCGGTGAATGAACAAGGTGTCAGGGAATGAACAAGGTATCTGTGAATGAACAAGGTGTCGGTGAATGAACAAGGTGTCGGTGAAGGAACAAGGTGTCAGTGAATGAACAAGGTGTCAGTGAATGGAAGTCTTTGTTCCCCAATGTCAGACGTCTGCCCAGCACAATCGGTGAGTTGGAAGGTTCGGTGAATGAAGAGAACTAGGACTGGATTGGTATTGCTGAATCTTGGCTTCATTTGTCACATGACTGGGCCATTCATATTCCTGGCTAGGTTCCCTTTCGGAGAGACGGGGGAATAGGAGAGGTGTTGGTGTCTCTATGTGAGGAGTCATGTGACCAGCCCCCCATTCAGTGGATATACTGAGGATAATGCACTCTGGGGGTTTCTATCATTTCCTTTGAGGATACAAGTAGAAGATGGAATAAGAATCCCGTGTGGTTGAACACGGAATGAGAAGAAGGAGAATCATTGGTCACATGATCCTTGTAAGACATGGCCCCCGGTACACAGACAGCCCCACTGGCCTCCTGTGTGTTGCTATGGACAACCACTCTGGGTCCCGGCCTCTGGTCAGCGTCTCTCCTGGCATGTAGCATGGACTTCTCTCTGCTGGACCTTCTCTCCAGCCGTGACACATTCACATTTCCCACAACAGCTACTGGTTTCCCTGCATCAGCGTTGCCGGGGGCGACAACACCCCTCCCCAGGTTGGACATCCTGCAGCTCTCTCCTTGCCCTGAAGGTTGCCTTGTTCTCCTCTGTAGGTTGGCTCAATGCTTCCAGGGGCCCCTTGCACCAGTCCACAGCAGACTCACACACATCTGAATGATCCATCACTCATCAGTATCGTCACTAGGACATCCGGCGAGACGGACGTGTGCCGGCGAGCTCCCGCTCCCCTGGCCCCAATCCGCTACCATCTGGGCGGCAGCAGACCCTGACGGGGGCCCCACATCTCTCCGGTCCCTGTTCGTCAGCCAGGGAAGGCCACTGGACCTTTCTCCCGGAGCTCCGGGACTTGCGGCCTACCCGGCCCCCAAAGCCACGGCTTCGATTTTTGGCGCGGCTGACCAGGATCGCCGGGCATCAGCCCGGGCTGCTGCCGCTCCGTTCCCCGGTCCCCGCCAATCAGCCAGCCTCCACAGGGTCCCCCTCACCAACCCTGGGTCCATCCCCGACCACCGGGTACCAGCTTGCCCGGAGCAGCCACTTGGTCGCCAGCTTCGGTGCCCCTGCGCCCCATCTGCTGCCATCCGGGCCCCTGAGCCTGCTGCCGAGGTCCCCACCAACACCCACAGACACTCCGTCCCTCCAGCGGAGCTCCGGCGGTCCGAAGCGGCTTGAGGTCTACCACGGCACCCAAAGCCGCGGTGTTTCCTGCCGGCCGTGGCTGGAATCATGGCGGGAATTGCGGCCGCGGCGGGACGCCTGCGCTCCTCCAGGGAAGCTACCACCACCACCAACGGTCCTTCTAACCTAGGAGGGATCCACCTCCACCCCGACGCTCCAGGACCCAGGACACCAGGTACTCCACCAGGGGCACCCACTACCCACCAGGGAGCCCAACCACCATCCCACTGCCAGCCACCATGGACACACTCAGGGATCCCACGATCCACCGGAAACCCCAAACCACCAGGGACCCTAAGCCACTATCCCTCCAGGGATCGCTACTACCCCACCAGGGATAGCACGCCCACCATCCCACCAAGGATCCCCTGCCCACCACCCCACCTGGGACTACCAGCCAGCCACCCCACCTAGGACCGCTAGCCCACCACCCTGCCTTCCGGCACGCTATTCCCTCTGGCGAAGCCCCGGCGACTCGTGGCCCACCACGACACCTGAAGCCACGGTCTCTCCTACCGGCCGCAACAGATCACGGATGAGCGCAAACCACGTAGGGCCGACACTCGCTACCGCAACTCCCCGCTCGACCCTGACGACGACCCTTCAACACCTCCTGACGCTGCACCCTTCTACACCTTCAGCGCCTCCCGACGCCGAGCCCTCAGCATCCGACGCCTGGCCTCAACAACTCCAGTCACCGAGCCAACAGCATCACCAGTCGCCGTGCCTACCAACACCCCCAGTCATTGCACCCTACGACCCCTCCGCTCGCCGAACCACAGGACCCACTGAAGACGTGCCACAGGACCCACAGACGCCAGCTTACTGCACCCACAGACTGCAGCCAACCAGCTGTCGCCCTCCACCCTCACTCTCCCCTACAGAAGGACTCAAATGGACTCTCCCACGGTGATACAGATTCCCCACATCACCTTGCCCTGACCTGTATCCCTGATGCCTGATGACGTGCTGCCGCACCCACAGGCACCAACCTACCACACCCGCAGACTACTACCAACCTGCTGCTGACCCTGCTGCCCTCCACTCTCCCTCACAGAAGAACGCAACAGACTCCTCCACAGCGCTTCTGACGCTCTGCTTCACCATCCCTGACCTGCACCCCCTCACCTCCCATGGCGTTTCGGACACTCTGCTTCGCCATCCCTGACCAGCACCCCCTCACCCCCCCGACCCTTCCAGCACCCCGCTCACCCCAACATGCCGCCCTCGCTCCTCCTCCTCGTCCTCCTCTCCTCCATCCCTAAAACTGCCTCCCTCTACCCGCCCACCCCCGCTAAGCAGCTCTCTATCGCCCCCTCACTTCTCCCCTCCCCCCACTACGGCACCCACCACCTCCTCCTGCTACTCCACTTCCCCGCTGACCCACTTGCCACCACTTTCAGACCCACACGCTCCTACATCTCCCGTTCCCATGCCACCTTCCTCACCCTCCTCCTTCTCATATCAGCTGGGGACATCTCCCCGAACCCTGGCCCCTCACCACCTCACCCCCCCTAGAGACCCCCTTGCTCACGCCAGCCGACGCGACCCCCTCAACCTCATACATGTACCCCTCCTCCCCATACCTATCCCCCCTCTCTCAGTTGCACTCCTGAATGCCCGTTCGGTTTGCAAACAAGCTTACCGCCATCCATGACCTCTTCATCTCCCGCTCCCTCAACCTCCTAGCAGTCACCGAAACCTGGGTACAGGCCACTGACTCCACTTCCCCTGCGGCACTCACCCATGGAGGTCTCATCTGGACCCATTCGCCAAGACTGAGCGATCGCAGAGGTGGTGGTGTCGGCTTGCTCCTATCACCGCTGAGCACCTTCCAGGTCCTCCCTAACCCTCCCTCTCTATCCTTTCCCTCCTTCGAGGCGCACTGCATCCGACTCTTCTCACCCACCCCCCTAAGGATCGCAGTGGTCTACAGACCTCCTGGGTGCATACCCCTCTTCCTGGACAACTTCGCCGCCTGGCTCCTCTTCTTCCTCTCCTCTGAGCTACCGACCATCATCCTCGGGGACTTCAATATCCCCATCAACGACAACAACCCGGCTACTTCCCAATTCCTCCACCTAACCTCCTCCTTCGCTCTCACACAGCACACGCAATCCTCCACCCACATCGGAGGGAACACCCTGGACCTCGTCTTCTCCCACCTCTGTACCCTCAACCAGTTCTCTAACACCCCCTTCTCTCTCTCCGACCACCACCTCATCACCTTCTCCATCTCCCCTTCCCCCAACTCCCCCCCTCAAAAACGCCAAACCATCACCAGCTGCAACCTCCGCAACCTAACCCCGGCCCCCCTCCACTCGGCCGCCGACCGCCTACACGACAGCATCCTCTCACTGTCATGTCCTGACATAGCCACCACCTTGAACAATGACTCACTGTCAGATGCCCTAGACTCTCTGGCACCCCTAACCACACGCATCATCAAACCCAGACCGCTCCAACCATGGCAGAATGACAGCACTAAACGCCTCAAACGTCGCAGTCGTGCGCTGGAGAGACTGTGGCGCAAAACCAGGTCCCCTCATGCATTCTCCCTCTACAAATCTGCATTTCTCATTTACACCTCCTCCCTCCACGCCGCCAAGCAGGCCTACTTTGTTAACCTCATCAACACCCTCTCCTCCTGCCCTCGCCGACTCTTCTCCACCTTCAACTCCCTGCTCTCTCCCCCCCCTCCTCCACTCAGTACCTCACTCCCGCCCACGAGATTGCCACCCATTTCCACAACAAGATTGACGCTATCCGTAAGGACATCGTCAACTTGCAATCTACCTCCCCACCTAGCCTCCCCACCCCCGTCACCCCTTCATATCCCCCCTCCTCTGCCCTCACAACCGTACTGCCCCCCACCTCTCCCAAGGCCCCGCCCACCATAACCCCCCCTGCACTGCACTCCCTCAGCCCTGTCACTACTGAGGAAGTCGCCAAAGTCCTCTCAGAAGCCCGCCTCACTACCTGCCCCCTGGACCCTATCCCCTCTCAACTCAACCGGTCACCCCCCGCCTCCCTCATCTGCTCCCTCACCCACATCTTCAATCTCTCCCTCTCTACTGGCGCATTCCCCTCCCCCCTAAAGCACGCGCATATCACCCCCATCCTCAAAAAGCCCTCCCTGGATCCCGCAGACCCCAACAACCTCAGACCCATCTCCCTGCTGCCACTCACCTCCAAGCTCCATGAGCGCAGAGTCTACGATCGCCTAAGCACCCACCATACTGACAATAACCTCCTTGACCCACTACAGTCCGGCTTCCGTCCCCTACACTCCACTGAAACCGCCCTCCTCAAAATCACTAACGACCTACTAAACGCCAAAGCCAAGGGCGACTACTCTGTCCTCCTTCTCCTGGACCTCTCCGCGGCCTTTGACACAGTCGACCACCCCCTCCTCCTTAATAAACTACTCTCCCTTGGCATCAGAGATACTGCTCTCTCTTGGTTCTCATCCTATCTATCCCAACGCTCCTTCAGTGTCACCTACAATGGCGCCACCTCCCCCTCCCTCCCCCTCTCTGTTGGGGTCCCCGTACCCTTCGCTCCTCACTGGACCTCCTTCTTTCCTGCTCCCTGGTCTCCTCCTCCCATGCACGACTGCAAGACTTCTCCAGGTTTTCCCCCATCCTCTGGAACTCACTGCCCCAATCCATAAGACTGTCGCCTTTCCTCCTCACATTCAGGCGCTCCCTCAAAACCCATCTCTTCAGGAAAGCCTACCCCACCCTCACCTAACGGCCATTCTCCATCTTTCCTCCCACCCCTCATTCCCCTCAGCCACTTCCTACTGTACCATTACCCCCTCCCTCCTAGATTGTAAGCTCGAAAGAGTAGGGCCCTCTTACCCCTCGTACGTTGTTTGTTATTGTTGTAATGTGCCATGTATTGTCCCCCCCCCCCATTGTACAGCGCTGAGCAAACCCTTTGGCGCTATATAAACTCCATGTAATAATAATAATAATAATTCCAGCTACTACCAGGTAAAACATTTGGGATGATTGTATACAAACAATTGTAAATACCACCAAATACATAAACAGTGAAATAAACGGATGGCAGGTTTGGAAACCACAGAAAGCCAACACAATCTATTTGCCTTCATCTACGCGTTTCACGGAGGTCCGGCTTCTTCCAGACTGAAAATGGCTTTTCTATCCGAGTTCTAATGAGAAATCCAGATCCTTCTACAACATCCAGCAGGAAAATGACAAAAGATGGATATAGAGCGAGGAGCGACAATTCCACTGTCCACCACTAGGGGGGGCTATATGTGCGAGTCGGACATTGGGGGGTCGTGTGTTCCCTGAACACGCCAACATCTGGGGCATTTGGTGGGCTGCTCCCCCCGTGTCCCACAATGCAGTGCTCACATTTCAGGTGCTTTGGCCAATCACAGCTGAGTTCACAGATAGAGAAAAGATTGGCCAAAGATCTGGTGACTTTGGCCAATCATGATGCATGGCCAAGTCCACGCCCCCACACCATACAAGGCTGCTTATTGGGTGTTAGTGAGCTAGGTGAGGTTAGTTAGTGGTGTGTTAGGAGGGTGTAGTGTAGAGTCGTGGTGTCAGTGTTGTGGTTTAAATTTTGTGGCATCAGTGTTGTGGCATCAGTGCTGTGGTGTCAGTGTTGTGGTGTCAGTGTTGTGGTGTCAGTGTTGTGGTGTCAGTGTCATGGTGTCAGTGTCGTGGTGTCAGTGTCGTGGTGTCAGTGTCGTGGTGTCAGTGTCGTGGTGTCAGTGTCGTGGTGTCAGTGTGTTGTTTTTACAACGCTTCTGCATCACTGTTCTTCCCATTTTTTTTCTTTGTTATTTTTTTTTGTGAGTATCAGGTTCTGTTGCTGCATCTTTAGTGTTCCCCTTTTTTGTTGCCGGTGTTCCTCCTTCTACATCACAATTCTTTCTTTGGATTTCCTAATTTTTTTTAGATTTATCTTATTTTATTTTTTTCCTGCCGCGGCCAAAAATACATGAAAGTATCCATAGTTACTGAAGCCCCAATATTCTATAAAAAAAACCCCAAAACAATAAACCCCCACAGTCTATAGTGCGCCAAGCACAACATATTGCACCCCAGCACCAAAATCCCATCCCCCACAGAAAATAAAGGGGGAATCCCCTAAAATCCCCATCATGTCGGAAAGGCCAAGAAGGAGAGGCAGATTCTCACAGGCAGCTAAGAGAGGGCAAGCAGCCTCTGTGTCCACAGTGACCAGTGGTGGCCGTGGACATGGTGGACCCTCTGCAGGCAGGGCACGCTTGTCCTTTGTTTCTGGTGCTGGCCGTATTATTGAGCCACAACATGCAGAAGAGGTGGGGGAGGGGATAACTCAGTCATCCTCATCCTCCTCATCCTCTGTCACCCAGGATCATACTATTTTGCCTTCCACTGCAGCTGCCAAAGCGGCCTGTTCCACAGGCTCCTTGTCCACCACAGCTGCTCCTTCCGTAGCCCCACCATCATGCATGGAGGAGTCACCTCAATCATGTGATCCTGGTGTCAGTCCCATGCTGCTGGAGGATGCGCAGCAATCTGAATGCTCCGATGTTGGTTCCCAGGATGAGGAAAGGAGTGACGTGAGCCTAGAGAGAGGGGGCGCCAGTGAGGGAAAAGAAATTGGCAGTCATGTTCCCCCAGCTGCAGCACACTGCCAAGTTGGGTCCAGTGATGAGGAGGATGGGGATGATGAGGTCACTGACTGTACTTGGGTGAGAGAACAGAGAAAGACAGTGAGGAGGAGGCAGAACTCCAACGAGGCAGGATGTCCTCCAGGGACAGGCGTAAGGACAGCCAACCGATGGCATCACATGACAGAGCTCCTCAGGGGCGGGGCACTGCTGACTCCATGCAGACTTCCACAAGTTCTCTGGTGTGGGCTTATTCCAACACATGTGCAGCAGATCGCAGCATTGCTATTTGTAGTCTCTGTCTGAAGCAGACCAAGTGTGGCCAAAACACCAGCCGCTTGGGCACCACATGCTGGACCACACATATGACGAGCCGCCATGCAACCCATTGGTAACATCACCTGAAAGGGCCACATCCGAAAACAGTGCAGACTTCTTCTTGGTCCTCATCTGGAATCTCTACCTCCTCTGTAATACATCAGGCCTTCTCAACAGCCTCCACTGAGAGGAGTGATGGTGCAGCAATGGGTGCCACAGGTCCTGCACCCCATCTGATAGCAGTACACCACCTGATCATTTCAGCAGGAACATTTCACTACCCCCTTTGCTGAACCGTGAAAAAAAATTCTGTCCACATCCACATGTCCCACCCATCCACATGTCCCATGGGCTCACTGACTCTGCAAAGCCTGCGTTAGGGCCCGAGGATTCTTGGTATCAAGGAGAGGGATCAATACTGGTTGACAACCCTTCTTGATCCACGTTACAAGGGTGAAGTTGCAGAGCTCCTCCAGTCTTCACAGAGGGAGCAGAGGAGGAAACATCTTGAGGACGCAATAAAAAAACATTTGTGTAGAACCTTTCCAGACAATGGGAGGTCACCATTTCCTGGACAACGTGTTTCTGTGGCTTCGTTCTGTCAGAGGAAGAGCGGTGGAGAAGGTGGCCGGCTGACCGATGCCTTCAAACAGTTCTTTAGTCCTCAGTGCCCAGGGATGTTAGGTTTAAGCACCCATCGGCAGGGTCTGCATCATATGGTGCAGGATTATCTAGGGACAAGATCAGACTTGGAGAACTTTCCAACTGAACATCCACTGGGTTACTGGGTCTTGAGGATGGATCACTGGCCAGAACTCGCTCAATATGCCATCGAGCTACTGACCTGTCCTGCACCCAGCGTGCTTTCCGAACGGACATTCAGTGCTGCTGGAGGTTTTGTGAAGGATAAAAGAGTGCGTCTGTCCACAGACTCCGCTGACCAGCTGACATTTATCAACATGAATCAGTCCTGGATCAACAGCAACTATCTTGTCCCTGATGCTGATGTAACGGATTCCATTTGTTAGGGATCTGGGATCCCTTGAAGACTGCCTATGCTGCCTATCCTATTCCTCAGTCCTGATATGGTCGCTTCCAACTATTTGTTTGGTTTAGGGCCCCACCAACACCCAAGGCCCAATTTTATTTATATTGGACCCCTTATTCATTCACAAGGGGGAAGCATCAGGGTGCCCCCTTATTTAAAGGGGTACCCGGATGTTAATGAGCCCCCTGCCTGCAGACCCCCACAACCAGGGTTTTGGGGAAGAGGCCCTTGTCTCCATGCTGAGGGCATGTGGCCTGGTAAGGTCCAGGGAGGGGAGGGCCACTTTTTCATCCTCCCCTTCCAGGCCTACCAGGCCTGTGCTCGGATCAAGGGTCTGGTATGAAGTTAGGGGGGACCCCACACTTTTTCCATCTATTTTTTGGGTGTGGGGTTCTCCTTAGAAGGCCTATCAGGTCTAAAGGGCTTGGTTTGGCTTTTAGGGGGAACCCCACGCACTTTAAAAAAAATGTCACTGTGGGGTCCCCCCTAACCTTCCCACCGGACCTAAAGGGTCTGTTATGAATTAGGGGGACCCCACACATCTTTTTTTTTTTTAAATATAAATGTCAGTTGTGCTGCAGCAGGTCCTATACATTGTACAGATGTGCAACTTTGCAGGGAGTTTATGGGGACCCCCCAGGTATGATAATTACATTTTTCATTTGTTTATGATTCCTGTCCCTCAGGGCCATCCCCGAGTCCCCATACCACTTCTGGGGCCAATAACTGGCATAAAAGCCTTCAGAATGGTCACTTTTCCATTTACAAGTTCCAGTCCCATAGACTTGCATTGAGTTCGAAGTTTGCGGTTGAACTTTCGTCAAGTTGGAATGTTGGACCGCGAACCGAACAGGGGGGTGTTGGACCCGTCACTACTTATTACATGTCTGTGTCCTTCTGTAGAAGAATTCTTCTAGCTACGTGTCTCAGTCCCAGCCTCGCCCTGTGTAGGAATGTACACCTCGCCCCGTGTAGGAGGGTACAGAACGGGTCACATTGGATACGGAGTGTCAGAGACTTTCCCCGTCATTCTGTCTTCTGCTCTCAGCGATGGCGTCTGCTGATCTGAGGAAGGAGCTGGAATGTTCCGTCTGTCTGAACATTTATACAGATCCTGTAACCCTGAGATGTGGACACAACTTCTGCCGGGACTGTATTGGCCGTGTGTTGGATACACAGAAGGGGTCTGGAGGTTATTCCTGTCCTGAATGCAGAAAAGAGTTCCAGAAGCGTCCTGCACTGAGGAGGAACATAAAACTATGTAACATAGTAGAGAACTTCCAGTCTACCCATCCAGAGCAGGAGGAGTCCGGGGTCTTCTGTACTTACTGTATTCACACTCCTGTACCGGCTGTGAAATCCTGTCTGATGTGTGAAGCTTCTCTGTGTGACAACCACCTGAGAGTCCACAGCAAGTCACCAGAACACGTCCTATGTGACCCCACCACTTCCCTGAAGGACAGGAAATGCTCCATCCATAAGAAGATCCTGGAGTATTACTGCACCGAGGACTCCACCTGTATCTGTGTGTCCTGCAGGCTGGATGGAGAACATCGGGGACACCAGGTGGAGACTCTGGAGGAGGCCTCTGAGAGGAAGAAGAAGAAACTGAGGAATGTTCTGCAGAAACTGATGACAGAGAGAGAGGAGATGGAGAAAAGAGTCCAGAGTCTGCAGGAACGCAGGAGGAAAGTACAAGGAAAAGCAGATGATGAAACCAAGAGAGTCACTGACCTGCTCAGAGACCTCAGGAGACGTCTGGAAGACCTGGAGAAGAGAGTCCTGAGGGACATCTCTGGGTGGGCAGAGCGGGTCTCCCGTCCCAAGTTGGATTATATTCGGGATCTGGAAATAAAGAAGGAGGAGCTGTCCAGGAAGATGAGGGACATTGAGGAGCTGTGTAACATGACGGATCCACTGACTGTCCTACAGAAATCAGACACAAGTGACTTGTGTGATACTGAGGATGGAGATGATGAGGACAGAGAGAGACATGAGAAGCTCCTCCATGATGGAGGGGATGTGGGGGGGATCTCACACACATTACACACGGGTTTATCTGATATCATGTCTGGGGTCAATGTACAGAAATGTACAGGCACACATGTCTCTCCACATTCTTCTACAAAGGGCAAAGGTCCCATCAATGGTCCACCATCCAGGAAACGCCTCAAACCCTCCCCCACTGGAGGACCAAATATTGGGGCTCTACAGCAAACACAGGGGGTGTCGGTTGTTACAGACATATTACTGGATGTGAGGACAGCTGGTAATTATCTACATATATCAGATGACGGGAAAACTGCATCCTCATCATCACATCAGAATCGTCCAGAAACACCAGAGAGGTTCCAGGATTCTCAGGTGATGAGCAGTCAGAGCTTCTCCTCCGGGAGACATTACTGGGACGTGGATGTCGGGGGGGCAGATCACTGGAGAGTCGGGATGTGTTACCCCAATATAGACAGGAGAGGAGGTCAGTTAGGGATTGGATATAATAAGAAGTCCTGGGGGTTGGAGAGGTTGTTGGGGGGTAATCAGTACTCAGTGGTACATGACAGTATTAGGACCCCATTCCCCGGCGGTGTCTCCAGTACCAGAGTCAGGATAGATCTGGATTATGAGGCCGGGCGGATCTCCTTCTATGATCTGTGTGACCCGATCCGACACCTCCACACCTTCACCACCACCTTCACTCAGCCCCTCCATGTCGGGGTATGGGTATGGGGAGGTTGTATAAAGATATGTGGGAGGAGCCAGAAGTGAGAGATCCGCCCAGAGACATCACAAGGGGGATGATCTGATTGGTGATTGGTGCAATACTCAGCCAATAGGAGGAAGGGCAGGAAACAGGAGTGATTTGTGGAGAAAGCTGCAGGTTCCGGGGCCGTCATCTTCATCCTAAACCTCACTTCACTCCCTAGTGTGTCACTGACCAGGAACAAGCATGCAGGAGGTCCGAGTGTTCCGCCTTCACTGGATGCATGCTTGTCACACTTATTTTTGACAGTGGCAATAAATGACAATTCAAAAATGAGGGGTTTTATGACAATTAAAAAATGAGGGGGTTTATTTGAAGTTTCAAAATGACATTTATATTAATTAAGTTGAAAAATGACAGGTTTTTTGACAGTGGAAAAAAATGGCAATTGAAAAATTATGGTTTTATTGACAATTTAAAAATGACAGTTAATTTAGGTCTGTTGAAAAATGACAGTTATTTTTTGTTGTTAAAAAGGAGTTATTTTTGACAGTTGAAAAATGACAGTTGAAAAAAAGAAGGTTTTTTGGACATTTGAAAAATGACAGTTATTTTGTCAGTTGATAATTATTTTTGACCATTGAAAAATTAGTTCTTGTTTTGACAGTTGAAAAATGACAGCTTTTGACAGAGGCAAAATATAAGTTATTTTTGACAATTAAAAATGAGTTTTTTTTGTCGGTTGCAATATGACAGTTATATTTGACAGTGGCAAAAAAATGACAATTACAAAATTAGTTTTTTTTTAACATTTTAAAAATGACTTTTTTGTCAGTTAAGATTTTATTTTTGAAAAACAACAGTTATATTTCAGAGTAGAACAATTAGATATTTTTGACAGTGGAAAACATGGCAATTGAAAAATGAGGGTTTTTTTGACAGTTGAAAAATTTGTTGTAAAAAAAAGTCAAAAATAACTTTCATTTTTCAACTGACAAAAAATAACTATTTTTTTTTTTTAATTACAAAAAAACAAATCATTTTTTAGATGTCAAAAATAACTGTCATTTTTCTACTGTCAAAAAAAACCTGTCATTTTTAAACTGTCAAAAAACCCTTCTTTTTTATATGTGATTTTTTTTTCACTGTCAAAAATGATCTGCATTTTATTGCCACTGTAAAAAAAACTGTCATTTTTCAACTGTCAAATATAACTGTCGTTTTTCGACTGTTTAAAAATAACTGTCATTTTTCAAGTGTAAAAAAATCTCATTTTTCAATTGCCATTTTTTGCTACTGTAAAAAATTAACTGTAATTTTCAACTGTCAAAAAACCCTCTGTTTTTAAAAGTGATTTTTTTTCTATGTCAAAAATGATTTGCATTTTAGTGCCACTGTAAAAAAAAACTGTCATTTTCCATCTGTCAAATATAACTGTAATTTTTCAACTCTTAAATGCAATTTTTCAACTGTAAAAAACAAAAATAATAATTTTTAATGACAAAAAATAACTAATTTTTCAACTGCCAAAAACCCTCATTTTTCAATTGCCATTTTTCCACTGTAAAAAATTACCTTTTTAAAATGACAACAAAAACATTTTTTAACCGTCAATCATAACTGTCAATATTTGCAGCTATCATTTTTTCTACTGTCAAAAATAAATAATGTTTTTTAACTGACAAAAAAAATAACTAACTGTTTGCCTCTGTCAAAAAAACTGTACTTTTTCAACTCAAAAAACTGTCATTTTTAAACTGTCAAATATAACTGTCGTTTTTCAACAGTAAAAAATAACAAATTTTTTATGACAAAAAATAATTTTTCACTGACAATTATCTGCATTTTATTGCTACTGTAAAAAAACTGTCATAGATTCAACTGTCAATAACCATGTAGTCCTGACGGGATACGTCTTTTATTTGCACTAACATACAATTGTGAGGACGAGATTTCGGGGAATGTTCCTTCTTCAGGTCCCAGCAGGACGGATCACAAAGGGAAAGCAGAATGTTGGGAGAGATGTGGGGGAGGGGAACAGAAAAAGAGAACAGAGATAACACACAGCAAAAGCAAAGTCTGGGGGGGAGACAACACTCACAGGGGGGGGGGGGCAACACTCACAGAGGGGGGGGGAGACAACACTCACAAAGGGGGGTGAGACAACAC